>NC_057800.1:722310161-722312760 GCF_018294505.1 Triticum aestivum | reverse complement strand
TGGCGCGCCACACCTTGGCCGGCCAGCCTCCCCCCTCTAGTCCTTTATATACTGAGGCAGAGGCACCCCAGAAACACACAAGTTGATCCACGTGATCTATTCCTTAGCCGTGTGCGGTGCCCCCAGCCACCATAGTCCTCGATAATACTGTAGCGGTGTTTAGGCGAAGCCCTGCTACTGTAGTACATCAAGATCGTCACCACGCCGTCGTGCTGACGGAACTCTTCCCCGACACTTTGCTGGATCGGAGTCCGGGGATCGTCATCGAGCTGAACGTGTGCTCGAACTCGGAGGTGCCATAGTTTCAGTGCTTAATCGGTTGGATCGTGAAGACGTACGACTACTTCCTCTACGTTGTGTCAACGCTTCCGCAGTCGGTCTGCGTGGGTACGTAGACAACACTCTCCCCTCTCGTTGCTATGCATCACATGATCTTGCGTGTGTGTAGAATTTTTTTTGAAATTACTACGAAACCCAACAAGTATATACTACCTGAAAGGAACGGAATGTTTCGTTTCCCATCTTACGTCATGGGCTACGTCCGACCTCCTCCGCATCGCTACGTTTTGATTTTTTTCCACCTCTTTCATCTCTGATTTTCCTTTCGTAGTTTTTCAAGAAGAAAAGCAGCCTCGTGTTAACAAAAACCCTCAAATTATGCTCTAATTTGTCTCCCTAATTCTCAGCCGAAACTCCTCCATGCAGGCATGCACACGATCTCTCCCATCTCTCTTTGTATTCCTAATGCATACTAGGGTTTCCCGCCGCCATCCACCTGGGGCCGCCACGCCTTTGATCTCCTCCGCCAATCCACCACGATCCTTCTCATCCGCGTTATAGGCTCGTTCCCTTCCCTCCATTTTTTTTCTCAAATCAAGCAGAACAAAGTGTCTTTTCTGGATCCGCGCGTTTGCATGGCCGCCGAGGCTGGATACCGGGAGGAGCTAAAAGGAAGGTGCTATCTGCCGCTGCTGGAGGGGGTCAGTTTGTTTCGAGGTAGGGAGAGAAGAGAGGGACGGGCAGGAGGCCGACGCCGGCGTGGGCTTGCTGGCTTCTGCTGCTCCGTATGGGAGAGAGAGCGTGTGTGTACGTGAGAAAGGCGCAGGGGCCAGAGCAGTTTTATCCTGAGGCGAAATTGTGATGCCGACGAGGAGCAGCAGCCGGAGTTGTGAATGATTTCGCAAGATTAACCAGGCCTCACGTGATGAGAGAGAGAGAGAGAGAGATGGAGCGATTATTTTTCGTGACCGAGTGATGCCGCTGATGTGCTGCTTCTGCTAATGGATAAACAAAGAGGGGCATGTGTCTAATACCGTTGCCGCTAATGCATAAACAGAGAGGGGCATGTGTCTAATACCGTTGCTGCTAATGCATACGCATAGATAAACAAAATTAAGTTGTGTGCTAGCTATGGGAGCGTGTACTTCTACTACTATTATTTTTAGTTCCTCTACTATTGTTTCTCATTTATACGTATGTGTGTTATACAGATTGTTGTGATGAAAAAAAAACAAGATGATCTTTTGCAAAGCTGTGTTGGACTGAATGATTTGTAGTCGAATTATGTTGTTTGATATACACGAGGATCGTAAAACTATATGTTAAACATGATTTATGTGAAAAATACTAAAATTGTCTGTTGTCCCGTAGCAACGCACGAGCAATTACCAAGTTATTCCTAACGGTTGTTTTTTTTGGAAAAACAGATTTTTTTTCATTCAGTCTGTATACATAGATGATACAACCACACTAAGTCATTACCCGACATCTAAATACCCCCTAAAAATATGAAATCGTATGCAACATTTTGTGAAGGTATCCTCTTTATTTTATAGGATGGAATCGCAAATTAATTTCTTTCCTTATGATCTCTATCCATAAATACAACTTTGGGCACAAAATTTCACCTTGTTAATGACCACTAAATGCGTGCTCCGATATTCGGTGAATATATGGTAGAATATTAATTGCACGCTGATATTAGGGGAAATATTTATTTATTTATTGATATTTAGCATGATATTAATTGGATGCTAAACATTGAGCGTTCTTCGCTGGACCAATCTAGATCGTTGGATTGACATTGTTCGATGGCCGAGATTAGTCGAATCTACCTATTTAGGTCTTTTTATGATAAAAAACATAAAGTAAAATAGAATACTACTATACATCATAGGTGATGTAGGTAGGTGTGTTGATGACGCGAAATCCTAACCGTGCGATCGGCAACAAAAGTAGAGCGTGGGCAACCGAAGAAGAGGCGAAAGTGAAAGCATTCGTACGGGCTGACGGACGGACGGACTCAACGCACCGTCCGTGCCGCGGTTCGGGGGACCCCGCTAATTGGCCCGGCCTTCGCAGGAATCTCGTGGATTCCCAGGTCCGACCCAGCCAACCGGACTCGCTGACAGATACAGTCTGACGGACGACGGACCCAACACACCGGCCCGCGGTCTCCGGCCTCGTTGCGTCCGCCCCCCGCCCCACGCCCCACTATTCATAAACCCGCCGCCCCCCACGCCGTCCCTGCCGCCGCCCTCCCCCTCCCCTCCCCCCGCCACGCCGCCAGCCATGGCCTCCCCCTCCCCAATGCTGCCCT
>NC_057800.1:722137343-722309911 GCF_018294505.1 Triticum aestivum | reverse complement strand
TCCGCCTCCGCCTCGCCATTCCCCGCCCCCGCCTCCCCCTCGCCCTCCCCTCCTCCACCGGCGGCGGCAACAACAACGACGACGACGACGGTAACAACAACAGCGGCGGCGGCGGCGGCGGGGACGACGAAACAGGGGACGGCGGCGGCGAGTGGGGCGGGAACCGGGGGGAGGCGCTGTTCGTGCTGGCGCAGGCGGGGAGGAAGCTCTCCAGCCTCCCCGCCGACCTGGCCGCGGCCGTCGAGGGCGGCCGCGTCACGGGCGACATCGTGCGGCGCTTCGCGGAGATGGATGCCTCGCCGCTGCTCCGCTGGCTGCTGCGCTTCAGAGGGTTCCGGGAGCGCCTCCTCGCCGACGACCTCTTCCTCGCCAAGCTCGCCATGGAGATGGGCGTCGGCATGATCGCCAAGGTCCGTGCCTCCATCCACATGGATGATCATGAATGCTTTCAACCTTTTCTTATCTTATCTTCCTATGATTTGATTTGATTTTCAGAAGAAGAAAAAATGAAATCGCGTTTTAATTTGTCTGACGCTTTTTTGTTGCTGCTTGCTCTGTTTGTTTCAGACAGCTGCCGAGTACGAGAAGAGACGGGAGAACTTCGTCAAAGAGATTGACATCGTCATCGCTGATGTGGTACGCCTGCCTTTGCTTGTCTGCTACTGAAGACATGCAGTTTGTACATATGTGATATATAACCCTGACATTTCAAATCAAACTACCAAACAAACCATGGTGTGAAACTGTCTTTACATGATCATTCATAAGTCCGTGTTAACTTCTATTAGAAATTCTGTTTTGTTGTTAAATGGTAAATGTTCGTCGGTGAGTACAAAATAATATTTCTAACATGAGGAAATTCGATCCACAGAGTACTGTATGTTTGTTTCCAGGTGTTCTGAAGTTACCCTGTCAGGAGTTTAATTTGTGGTTTTGCTCTGTTATTTCTCTACTACATACATTACCTTCTATGTTGAAAATCATCAACTGTGAACCTAGCAGCGACTACAAAGTTGTAACTAGTATAATGCAAGCTTGAATCCTTGCTGTCTTGTTAAATATAAATGATTAATCAAGCAAACAAAATCAAAAGTTTAAACTATCCCAAATGTACCAAGGACAATGGTACTGATGGAAACATCCTGTTCATATCACAAAATAAGGTCATTGGCTTTTACTTCTGTTTCATTGTCGATACAATTCACTAGCTTATTCTAAATGAAGTAATTATTGTGCTTCCAACTTATCTGCTTCAAAATCTAATTCAGTTGCTTCTTGTACTACCCAGGTCATGGCAATTGTTGCAGATTTCATGCTTGTATATCTTCCAGCACCAACTGTATCTCTGCAGCCACCACTTGCAAGAAATGCTGGGCTTATCACTAGTTTTTTCCACAACTGCCCAGACAATGCTTTCCAAGTAACCAGAACTTCACCCTTCTTTCTAGCTAATTACACCTTTGTAGCCTTTTTCCTTTTTGTCAAAACACTTATGCTGACTTTTTTCCAGATTGCTTTGGCTGGAAGATCATTCTCAATTCTGCAGAGGCTAGGAGCTATTGTGGTAAAGTACATTAGTTTTAATGTGTTTTTTTATACGCACATGGTGGCCTTAAATTTGGGGCTATTGGTCAACTAACAATTGTGACCCTTTGCAGAAAAATGGTGCAAAGCTTTTTGCAGTCGGAACTGGTGCTTCTCTGGTAAGCCTGCCATGTCACCAAAGATGTATTGTGATGAACTGATAATCATCACTAACAACTTATCTTGATTTTTTGTTGACAAATATGCCAATGTCATTTTCCCCCTCTTTGGGCAGTAAACACTAGGAGAGGATCCTATTATGAAGATTTAGTGAAAATAATTTGAAAAATGGACAAAGTGTACAAGAAATTATTCAAGTATCATTGTAAAAGATCTCTGCCATACTTGTTTTCATCAGGCTAAACTATTCATGCTTTTAAGCTTCAATTCTAGTGACTCCAATAAAGTAATATGTTACGTTTGACACAACATTGAGCTAACTTGCTTGAAGATCCAGATAATCTCTAACTTCTTCTGAACTTTTGTTTGACGAGCTAAATACATATGGACTTATAGTTCACCAAATCTCCAGAAAATTGTAAGCTGGACCTTTTACTTTGAAGCACACAGACTCACTAATAACTCAACCATCAGATATTTCTGCTGTTTTCTGATTCGCTTAAAGCAAAATAAAATAAAATCTTACAGTAACTAAGGATTTATTTTAACTCTGTTTTGTCTCTAGTACTGCCTCATTTAGAAGAAATAGTGTTTGAATAACAGTCATTTGTTTTTTTCTGAATCGAATGTTTCTGTTCTGAAAAGGAACAATCTAGCAGTCCTGGTCGCCAATGCTTATTTTCCTGAACTTGTCATCTTTCCCAGGTTGGTACTGGTGTCACGAATGCACTGATCAAAGCAAGGAAGGCTGTTGACAAGGACCTTGACGATGAAATTGACGATATTCCAGTTGTGTCAACTAGTATTGCCTATGGTATATATATGGCAGTTTCTAGTAACCTCAGGTAAACATCTTCTCCATAATATTCAACACATGTGGCATAAATAAATCCATTCTCTTGTTTTTGTCTTGAATGGGGCAACCATTGCAAATCATAGTATCTTCTTTTGAGGAACCCAAAGCATAGTATCTAATATCTAAAAAATAATGCGTAGTCTCTTTGTTGTTAACGGTAGTGACAAATGATTATATACTTCACCAGGTACCAGATTCTGTCTGGTGTAATCGAGCAGAGGATGCTGGAGCCTGTACTACACAAACAAAAGCTTCTGCTGAGTGCCCTCTGCTTCGCTGTTCGGACAGGGAACACATTCTTGGGTTCTTTACTGTAAGTGCGCGAGTAACACTCATGTAACAAGCCGTGACCCTGTGTCGACAGCATTACTCACCGATGAACTTTATGTATGAACAGATGGGTGGACTATGCCAGGATGGTAGGTGTTCAAAAGGCCGAAGAGGAGATCTGAAGTTCCAGCCTTTTTGCTACTGATCTATACCGGAATTCGGAAGTCAACTAGTACTATATCTCGCCTGCGCCCTGGGATGTTATTCTTCTCTTCACAGGGAATGCTGCGCGGCGGAGTTCAAATTATTTTCATGAAAGCAAGTAGAAAGATAGATATATGATGTGTCGAATTATTGCGGACGAAATGTTACTTGTCTTCAATATCTTGCAACTTGCAAGGCCATATAGAGTGAAATGTTGCTTCTTGGACTTGGAGCATTTGAGCTGTCTCGTTCTGCCTAGCTCAGAGCGAAATTTCGATGTTGGGCAGCAGATAGATAACCTAGAAAGCAGTTTCTCCAGATGAGGAAAAACACACCCTGATTCATGTACTGAGTTTGACTACATGTGCCATACATGTTTTTTTGTTTGATATAAAAGAAAACCACAGCATCCGAAAACTACAGAACTAAAGAGAAGGACGGACAGGACCTCCCTCCCCTAGCTGTGCCACATCCACGATGGGAAATGTTCAGAGCCAAGCGAGTCGACGAACAGCTACCCACATCATTTGTCTTATCATACATTCAACCATCCTAAGAACATGAGGGCATGACCATAAGCCCAAACATCAAACTCCAAAAGATGAAGCACTAACCAAACAAAGACTATGAGCCACAGCACATCCTTGAGGTCGCGCCACCTCTGCGAAGCTGCATAGACCTCATTTGCTACTCGCTCTATCCCAGCTCCAGCACCCTACTTGTATGCCCGTGCCGCGGCGGAATCTGACCAACTCATGCAGCTGCTCCTCCGCTGCGTGCGGCCGAGTTCGTCTTCACCGAGCCGCACTCCAAGCGCATCAGGCAGGCTCCGCCTCTGCCCTCTGGAGCACGACCACGCCGTCGAGTTCGCCATCCACGACCCCTGTGTCCGGGCCCGCGCTGACATGCACGGATCAGGACCGAGTTATTTACCCAAAACTACCACACTTGGAGCTAGGGTAACTACTTAGTACCACATTCAAGCCAGGGCACAAAAAACCACCAGGGATGTGCCTAATGCGTAACGCAGAGCACTGATGCTGCAATTTAGTCGCGAAAACAGCGAAACCGACAGGTGAGGCCCGCCTGCCAGGCTGATGTGGTGTGCTTATGTGGACAATTTGCTGACGTGGACAAGGTTCCCACCTGTCAATGACTCAGAGTGTTTATCTATTTTCCATTTTTTTTTTCTTTTTCTCCTGGGCATTTCAACAAACAGGTAGTGGGCACTTACCTACGCACCGCACGTTGCCGGCGCCGCTCGCCGTCCTCGCTGGTCGATGGTCATCCGACCTGGCCGCCACTGTCAGGCCGCTGCAGCTCCCCTTGCCGCCCCTATCTTTTCCTTCCTCCCTGGCCTCTTTCTCTCTCTCTCTCTCTCTCTCTCTCTCTCTCAAACAGGAGCCAGCTCCCACGCCCGCCGCCATGGATGAACTCGAACTCGCCGCGCTGCCCAGTCGTCGCCGCACTGCCCCAGCCCTCTGCAGCGCCTGGATCCGACGAGTTTTGGTCGCGAACTCGCGCGCGCCGTGGTGGACCGCCATGGCCGCGCCCGCGGGGAGGCCCTGGCCACGCACGCTGTAACGAAGCGACATGGCCGCGCCTGTGCTCGCGGCGCCCGCCGGGAAACCCTGGCCGCACGTGCTGTCAGGGGGCGCCATGGCCACCCCCGTGCTCGCCGCGAGAGCCATGGCCGCGCCCGCCCGGAGTCCCTGGCCGCGCGCACCGTTGTGGATGCCATGGCCATGCCCATGCTCGCCGCGCCCACCAGGAGGCCCTGGTCGCGCGCGTCCTCAAGCAAGCAGCAAGTGGCGGCAGAAGCAAGAACACACGAGGAGACGTCCCCTGTAGTCGTGCTCCTCTTCGACTCGTCGCCGGCGCCAGGTAGCGGGTTGGATCCTCGCCGGATCCGAGCGGCCGCTGGTGCCCGATGATGCATCCGCCTTCATGGAGGTAGACTGAGGTCCAGCGGGGCGGCACATCGCGGATGGCAGTGGCGGTGGCGGTGGGGCAGCTCGCCGGTGGTGGGGTGGCTCGCCGGGGTTGGGCTCCGGCGGCGGCGCGGGATATGGCAGTGGTCGGGTCTTTCGCTTTTTTGACAGGAAGAGAGGGGAGGAGATGCATCCGACAGGTGGGGCCTTGGGCCACCTCAGCCAATTATCCACATAGGTATGCCACGTCAGCCCGATAGGTGGGGCCAACTTGTCGGTTTCGCTGTTTTCGTGGGTAAATCAAACAATCAGTGCTTCGCGTTATGAATTAGGCACATTTCTGGTGGTTTTTTGTGCCCTGACTTGAATATGGTACCAAGTAGTTACCCTAGCCTCAAGTGTGGTGGTTTTGGGTAAATAACTCACCAGGACCAGTGGTGCGCCGTCGTGCAGCGCGCGTCGCACTGCCGCACGCTGCTCCACCTCGAGCACTGGCTGGCCGCCCTCGGCCAGGCAACCAGCGTCGGTGTTGGGCCGGACTTCTTCTTTTGTGTCCCGGCATGCCCCACGCCCTCATCGCCTCCATCGCGCCGGTGCGCGTGGTGGACGCGGCGGGGCATGCAACTCGTATCGCACGACACAAGAGCAAGCCAGCGTCTCCGTGGAACTTTGCCCGGTGTGCGTGCCGCGATGACCTCGTCTTCCTTCCGAGAGAGGCGTCGGAGCTGGGCAGGAGCGACGCCATCGTCACCGTGAGGACGCATCTCGGGCACCTCCTGCGCCCTCGGCTACCATCTCTGCGGCGCTAAGAGCACGTCTAACAGAGTCCTCAAACTGATAAAATCCTCAAAATAACTGTCAGTTTGAGGGTTGAGCAAAAAAATAAAAACGCAGATCAGTACCCTCAAATCCCGAAGGGAAATGTTTAAGGCCCTGTTTGGTTCATAAGTCCTAGGACTTTTTTTAGTCCCAACTAAAAAGTCTCTAGTCCCTAAAAAGTCCCTCTCTGTTTGTTTATAGAGACTAAAAAGTCGCTAGTCCCTTCCTAGAGGTTATTAAATGACTATGTTGCCCCTAGTATATAGAAAAATAACAATCAAACAACACCATGGAGTGGCGGACCATTGAATGCATGGAGGGGCATTGTTGGAAAAGTCCCAAAAAAGACTCTCCTTAAGAGTCTTCTTCATTTAATTTCAAATACCTAGTTTAGTCCCTAAAAAATCCCTCTCGTTTGGTAAAAAAATCTTTAAGAGAGACTTTTCCTAGTCCCTACACAAAAAAGTTCCACCCTCTGAAATCGGCGTGCCGGTCGAAGCTTCGGCCGGTCGCTCGCTCCCTACGCGCGTTGCGCACTGTGCAGTGCACACAAACAGCATTGCGCTGGCCCACCCGCACCATTTTCTTTTTTCCTTTCCTTATCTCTAAGTCGAGCCTTGTCCATTCGTTCCCCCTTCGCCTTGGTCGCTGTCGCTGAGTTGCTTGACCGAGCTCGCCTCATTCTCTCTCTCTTCAGATCTCCTTGGCGCCGGCGCTCCTGCAGCCCGTCCACCACTGCAACGCCGCTACATCACCACACACACCATCCAGTGTGGTATGCTGAAAACCGACGAGGTGCGGTGCTGAAACCCGACCATTTTGCTTCAGCCGGCGTTGATGGTGATTCTGCTGAAATCTGAGATGGGCTCTAGGCCCATATTGCAATTTCTGAAAAATCTCTAAGGGTCCATGTGGGTTATATGGCACTAGGTGTTGGGAAGTTTAGTCCCACCCGGGAAGTGGAAGGAGAGTTGGAGTGGTTTATAAGGGTTTCTCTTCTACATGCTATTGGAGCTTGAGAAGAGAAGAGGCCCTCGCGCACTCCTCCTCCGCCGCCCGCCCCGCCGCGACGCGCCGCGACGCGTCGCGCCGCTGACAGCTGGGCCACGATCTGAGACGTCGGATCGTGGGCTGTCACGGACTCGGACGTGGGTCGAGCCCACGTCTCTCCACGCGGCTGCGCCTATAAGTATGCGGTGTCTCCTAACCCTAGCCGCCACGAACAGATCACATCTGCTCATGCGCACGCCCACCGTCGTTCCTTTGTTGCTGCTGCCGCCGGTGACTGCATCCCGTCCGCCGCGTACACGGTCGACGGGAGAGCAGGTCTCCGAAACCACGCCCTTCTGGTTTCTGTACGGGGTGAGGGACGAATAGGTTTTTGGGCAGCGATTACGCGACTGCTCGCTTCCGATCGTCTACTTCCTCTACGTCCGCGTCGCCTTCATCATCACCATGTCCACCGACGCTGACCGTGCCGCCGCCGAGAAAGCTGAAGCCGACAAGAAGGCCGCCGAGGACGCCGCTGCTGCCACCAAAGCCGCGGCCTCTGCGTGGCCTACTGGAGGGTATAACTCGTTTATCCCGCTCCTAATTATTTTCATATTAGCAGTACTAGCAGTATGTGTAGATTTGTCTACTGTTTGCTTAGTACGTGCATGTTTAGATCAGAGTCAGTAGGTCATCAACTTAGTCAATGCCATGCTAGTGATTTACTCATGGATTAATTTAATCGAGAAATTGCCTATTTACTCAACAATCCAAAAACCTATTATGTGTAGGAATTTCTCGGCAAGTGGCTTTGCCGCTGCACTGAAACCGGATAAGTTTACCGGTACATACTTCAAGCATTGGCAGACTAAGACCACGTTATGGCTCACGGCTATGAACGTGTTCTGGGTCACCGGTGTCTCCACGGGAACGATTGCTCCTGAACAGGAGAAGGCGTTCAAGGAGGCTACCGTTGTGTTTCTCGGAGCAGTTCTTAGCGTGATCGGAGATAAACTGGTCGACGCATATTTACATGTGCATGTCGCCAAGGACTTGTGGGAGGCGCTCGAATCTAAATTCGGGGCCGCCGATGCAGGGAGCGAGATGTATATTATAGAGCAGTTCCACGATTACAAGATGGTTGAAAACCGTCCTGTATTGGAGCAGGCTCATGAGATAATATGCATTGTTAAGGAACTTGAGCTTCTCAAGTGCGAGTTACCGGGCAAGTTTGTCGCGGGCTGCATAATCGCTAAGCTCCCTAATTCCTGGAGGAACTTTGCCACCACTCTGAAACATCAGAGGCGTGAATTCTCTGTGGAGGATGTCATTGGCCATCTGAGTGTTGAGCAGAATTCGAGGGCAAAAGACTCGCACGGAAAAGGGGCCGAAGGGACTTCTGTTGCCAACATGGTGAACCAGAAGAACTTCAACTCCCACAAGCCCAAGGGAAAGAACGGTGTCCAACACAATACCGACTTTAAGAAGAAGGGTAAGAAGACCTTCAAGAAGAACAAGAAGGACGAGGGCTGCTTTACTTGTGGTTCGGTTGAACATTGGGCCAACAAGTGCCCAAACAAGTACAAGAAGTCAGGACAGGACTCCAAGTCTGTCAACATGATTGTGGGCAACAATGAGAATGGTGCATCTGGGTACGGTAATTTATTTACTGTTTTTTCAGTGTTTCAACCCAACGATTGGTGGGTGGACACAGGTGCAGGTGTTCATGTGTGTGCTGACATTTCATTGTTCACTTCTTACCAGGTCACAGGTCACGGGTCCGTATTGATGGGGAATGGCGCGAGTGCTTCTGTTCATGGTGTTGGCACGGTCGATCTGAAGTTTACTTCGGGAAGGATCGTGCAGCTGAAGAACGTGCAGCATGTCCCCGCCATCAAGAAGAACCTCGTTAGTGGCTCCCTTCTATGTAGAGAAGGGTTTAAGTTGGTTTTCGAGTCTAATAAATTAGTTGTTACAAAATATGGACTCTTTGTTGGAAAAGGTTATGAGAGCGGAGGGATGTTCCGCCTTTCCCTCGCAGATTTTTGTAATAAAGTCGTGAACCATATTCATTCGAATGTTAATGAATCTGAAGTTTGGCATTCACGTCTTTGTCACATTAGTTTTGGTGTTATGACGCGGCTAGCCAAGTTGGATTTAATCCCGAGTTTCACTTTAGCCAAAGGTTCTAAGTGCCTTTCATGTGTGCAAGCTAAGCAACCTCGCAAGCCTCATAAGGCCGCGGAGGAGAGACACCTGGCACCATTAGAACTCATACATTCTGATCTTTGCGAGATGAATGGTGTGTTGACTAAAGGTGGAAAGAGATACTTCATGACATTGATAGATGATTCCACTAGATATTGCTATGTGTATCTGTTAAATACTAAAGATGAGGCTCTACACTACTTTAAAATCTATAAGGCAGAAGTTGAAAATCAACTTGAAAAGAAAATTAAACGAGTCCGGTCAGATCGTGGTGGAGAGTACTTCTCGAGTGAGTTTGATTCCTTCTGTGCGGAACACGGCATTATTCATGAGAGGACGCCTCCCTATTCACCCCAGTCAAACGGGGTTGCCGAGCGGAAAAACCGTACTCTAACTGATTTGGTTAACGCCATGTTAGATACATCGGGTTTATCCAAGGCATGGTGGGGGGAGGCTATATTGACGGCATGTCATGTCCTGAATAAAGTTCCGACAAAGGATAGTGAGATCACTCCCTATGAGAAATGGGCAAAGAGAAGGACGACACTCTCGTACTTGCGCACTTGGGGCTGTTTGGCGAAAGTCAACGTGCCGATCCCCAAAAAGCGTAAGCTTGGACATAAGACCGTGGACTGCATTAATTTGGGCTACGCTAAGAACAGCGTTGGCTATAGATTTCTAGTAGTGAAATCTGAGGTACCTGACCAGAAGATCGGTACAATTATGGAGTCTAAGGATGCTACATTCTTTGAGGATATTTTTCCTATGAGAGATATGCAAAGCACTTCTAGACAGGAATCTGAGGAGACTCCTGAACCTGCCATCCCTATGGAATATTATGAACAAACACATGATGAAAATCCCGAGGAGGATGACGAGGAAACCCTTGGTAGGGGCAAGAGACAAAGGACTGCAAAGACCTTTGGTGATGATTTCTTCGTGTACCTCGTGGATGATACTCCCACTTCTATTTCAGAAGCGTATGCCTCTCCAGAAGCTGACTACTGGAAGGATGCGGTCCGTAGCGAGATGGATTCCATCATGGCTAACGGGACATGGGAGATCACTGACCGTCCCTATGGTTGCAAACCACTGGGATGTAAGTGGGTGTTCAAAAAGAAGCTTAGGCCCGATGGTACGATTGAAAAGTACAAGGCTAGGCTTGTGGCCAAGGGCTATGACCAGCAAGAAGAGGAAGATTTCTTTGATACTTATTCACCTGTGGCTAGACTGACCACCATTCGAGTATTACTCTCGTTGGCGGCCTCACATGGTCTTCTCGTCCATCAGATGGATGTTAAGACGGCTTTTCTAAATGGAGAGCTAAAGGAGGAAATCTACATGCAACAGCCTGATGGCTTTGTGATAGATGGTCAGGAAAGAAAGGTGTGTAGGTTGATAAAATCTTTATATGGCCTGAAACAAGCACCTAAGCAATGGCATGATAAGTTTAATACAACTCTGACATCTGTTGGTTTCGTTGTTAATGAGGCTGACAAATGTGTATACTATCGCCATGGTGGGGGCGAAGGAGTTATACTGTGCTTGTATGTTGATGACATACTGATATTCGGAACAAACCTCAAAGTCATTGAGGAGGTCAAATCGTTTCTATCTCAGAACTTTGAGATGAAAGACCTTGGTGTGGCTGATGTTATCTTGAACATCAAGCTACTGAGAGATAATGAGGGTGGGATCACACTTCTGCAATCCCATTACGTTGAGAAGGTGTTGAGTCGTTTTGGATATTCGGACTGCACACCATCTCAAACACCATATGATCCTAGCGTATTGATTCGAAAGTCCAAAGGCATGGCTAAAGATCAATTGAGATACTCTCAAATCATTGGTTCACTGATGTACCTAGCGAGCGCAACGAGGCCTGACATCGCGTTTGCTGTGAGCAAACTGAGCCGGTTTGTTTCCAAACCGGGTGATGTACATTGGCATGCTGTTGAGAGAGTTATGCGCTATCTGAAAGGTACTATGAACTATGGACTTCACTATACCGGATACCCGTCGGTACTTGAAGGGTATAGTGATGCGAATTGGATCTCTGATGCTGATGAGATGAAGGCCACAACTGGGTATATGTTTACTCTTGGAGGTGGCGCTGTTTCCTGGAAGTCTTGCAAGCAAACGATCTTAACGAGATCGACAATGGAAGCAGAATTAACGGCATTAGACACATCTGGTGTTGAAGCGAGATGGCTTCGAGATCTTTTGATGGACTTGCCATTGGTTGATAAACCGGTTCCGGCTATCCTTATGAACTGTGACAATCAGACTGTCATCACCAAGGTGAAGAGTTCAAAGGACAACATGAAGTCCACCAAACACATAAGAATGAGATTAAAAGCTGTCAGAAAATTAAGAAACTCCGGAGTGATAGCGTTGGACTATGTCCATACGGCTAAGAATCTGGCAGATCCCTTTACAAAAGGGCTATCACGTGTTGTGATAGATAATGCATCGAGGGAGATGGGTATGAGACCCACATGAGTTGCCATGGTGGTAACCCAACCTATGTGATCGGAGATCCCGTGAACTAGGACCTGGGAAAACAAGCCAGTGGTGAACTGAGGAGAGTAACTATACTAACCCACTCCGTTGGAGATGCAATACTCTCGATACTGTATGGTAGGATGACTACGGTCTCAATGTGTTCCAAAGCTTATAAAAGCAAGATGCTATCCTACAGAGCGATCTTTGGAGGAACACACCTATATGAGCCCGACTGCTGGTCACAGTCTATGAGATTGGGGTGATCTCTAGTAAGCTCATGAATAGGCCAGGAGTGTGACTTATATGCTCCACCTGAGGGGTCAGCCTTCGGCAGCCTAGTACTAGTAAGACATGTAGTGAAACTTTTTTACGCCAAACTGACAATTCAAGGCATAGTCCATTGTTCAGTTGTGAAGGAGTGTAGCCACTTGTTCTAGGTGAAGTTCAACCTTAACAGGTCTTTACTGAAACACTGGTATATCGAAACAACAATTGGAACAGAGGACACAATGGGCCCTCGAGATCTGGTGGGGGATTGCTGAAATCTGAGATGGGCTCTAGGCCCATATTGCAATTTCTGAAAAATCTCTAAGGGCCCATGTGGGTTATATGGCGCTAGGTGTGATGGGAAGTTTAGTCCCATCCCAAAAGTGGAAGGAGAGTTGGAGTGGTTTATAAGGGTTTCTTTTCTACATGCTATTGGAGCTTGAGAAGAGAAGAGGCCCTCACGCACTCCTCCTCTGCCGCCCGCCTCGCCACGCCACGCCTCGTCATGATGCGCCGCGTCGCGGGTTGCGGGATTGAGCCGAGCCGAGTTCACACCTACGCGCTTATTTTTGCCAGTCACTAATGGAGAGTTTTCTGACAGCTGGGCCACGATCTGAGACGTCGGATCGTGGGCTGTCACGGACTCGGACGTGGGTCGAGCCCACGTCTCTCCACGCGGCTGCGCCTATAAGTATGCGGTGTCTCCTAACCCTAGCCGCCACGAACAGATCACATCTGCTCATGCGCACGCCCACCATCATTCCTTTGCTGCTGCTGCCGCCGGTGACTCCATCCCGTCCGCCGCGTACACGGTCGACGGGAGAGCAGGTCTCCGAAACCACGCCCTTCTGGTTCCTGTACGGGGTGAGGGGCGAATAGGTTTTTGGGCAGCGATTACGCGACTGCTCGCTTCCGATCGTCTACTTCCTCTACGTCCGCGTCGCCTTCATCATCACCATGTCCACCGACGCCGACCGTGCCGCCGCCGAGAAAGATGAAGCCGACAAGAAGGCCGCCGAGGACGCCGATGCTGCCACCAAAGCCGCGGCCTCTGCGTGGCCTACTAGAGGGTACAACTCGTTTATCCCGCTCCTGATTATTTTCATATTAGCAGTACTAGCAGTATGTGTAGATTTGTCTACTGTTTGCTTAGTACGTGCATGTTTAGATCAGAGTCAGTACGTCATCAACTTAGTCAATGCCATGCTAGTGATTTACTCATGGATTAATTTAATCGAGAAATTGCCTATTTACTCAACAGATTCGCGGCGACGGCAGTGGCGGAGAATAAGTTGTTGTTTTCTAATTTGTTTTTTGCTGGAAGCTGCTTGCATTTTTGCTGCAGTAGGAGTGTATAGTTCTCGGCGACGGCATGGCCTGATGGCCACCATGATTTTTGTTGATTTTCTTTTTGCTGGAGTCAACAATCTTTTTTGCTGGAACCAATCTTTGGTTTTGCTACATCGGAAGAAACTAAGTGATGGGAATCAGCTGCCGGAGCTGCATCCAACGAATGTTTCTGCTACATCCGGCATCATTTTTTGTTGGAACCAGCACGAGCGTCGGCTATGACCTTTGGCATGGCGGAGATACAACCAGTGGAAAAATAAAATGCTACAACCGGTGCGTCAAATTGCTACATCCGGCATTTCTATTTGCTGGAACCAGTCGAGAGTCGATGCGGAGAAGCTGCATCCAGTGACATAATTTGCTACATCCGGCATCGACTTTTGCTGGAACCAGTCGAGAGTCAATGCGGAGAAGCCGCATCCAGTGACATAATTTGCTACATCCGGCATTTCTATTTGCTGGAACCAGTCGAGAGTCGATGCGGAGAAGCTGCATCCAGTGACATAATTTGCTACATCCGGCATTTCTATTTGCTGGAACCAGTCGAGAGTCGATGCGGAGAAGCTGCATCCAGTGACATAATTTGCTACATCCGGCATCGACTTTTGCTGGAACCAGTCGAGAGTCGATGCGGAGAAGCTGCATCCAGTGACATAATTTGCTACATCCGGCATTTCTATTTGCTGGAACCAGTCGAGAGTCGATGCGGAGAAGCTGCATCCAGTGACATAATTTGCTACATCCGGCATCGACTTTTGCTGGAACAAGCATGAGCGCCAGATGGCCACATGGCGCCACCGGAGTTGCTTCCACGGGCATCTCGGATGCTGGAACCGGTGGCCGAGGTTGTGGTGACCACGCGCGGCAGCGCTACGACGCCACACGATGCTCGGGGACGATCACGTCTTTTTTTGTTGCATCGGATGCAGCAGGGGCTGCTGGCGACGACGGCGATCTGTTGAAGGACGATACCAGATGGCTGACGAGCGCGAGAGGATGGCCGGCGAGCGTGAGAGGCCGGGGCGACGAGTGTGGATGGCGCCGTTCGTCGGCAAGCATGGGCAGCCAAGGACGAGCGCGGGCGGAGTTTGCCATGGTCGCAAGATGCTGGTCAAACAGGAGACGAGATGCAAAACGCTGAAGGGGATGCCTGACGTGGGAAAATCAACGGCAGAAAATGGTCTGATCGAACGGTCGCAGGTCGACCGGCTGAAATTTCGGCCGGCAGACCGGCGCTTATCACTGGCCAATCCCTAAACCCTCAAAAAAAAATTCCAGGCCGAACCCTCAAGTTCGAGACCAACCTGCACTAGTGAGGGTTGGAGGGCAATTTCCAGGCCCAACCCTCACTTGGTCAATGAGCTGCGCGGGAATGAAATTTCCCCAACTGCCTCTCACCACCGCGCCGCCGCCAGCCTTGGTCCGCGCCGCCGCCGCCGGCCATGGACCCCCTCCAGCCCCCGGCCACCCCCTCCGCCACCGGCAACGGCCCCGGCGCCCTCCCCTGCCCCGCGCCTCCCGCCCCCGGCCACCCCGACCGATGCTGCCGCCGCGGAGATGGTGGAGGCCACCCACGTCGGCCAAAAACAGTGGCGGGAGGGCACCCACATCGACGAACAACGACGAATTCCGGCGGTGAGCAGCGCACGACGTTGATGAAGACAGAGACGATTCCCTCGCTCCCGAGCATCTCGGCTTGATTCCCTCCGTGCAGACGAAGAGGACGACGAGACAAAGATTTTAAGGGTTGGTTTAAGGGCACTGATCTGCGTCAGGGATTTTCGGCCTTCAAAACGACATTTTCTTAGCCCTCAAACTGGTTTTGAAGGTTGAGTTTTTGAGGGCTCTGTTAAACATGCTCTAACGCCAACAACCAGGACGTGGATAGCCACTGTTTGCCGGACGCGGTGCTCGTCAAAAAGATCTACGAGAAGGGCGTTGACGAAAGGATGCAGCAGGACAGCGGCAGGAGTGATCGAGACCAACACGGAGACGTCGGCATCGACGAGATCGCCATGGGAATTGGATGGAGCTCCATGAATTGCTCCAGGACCTCAGAATCGGAATTCAGAAGAGTATGAGTTCTGATCTTGAATGATGATTACTTCGATGATCTTGTTTGTGTTGCTATAGATTTCAAAGTAGTACTACTATTTTGCAGCAGATTTCATAATATTTGAACTTAAACTGAATTGCTAATATTCTGGCGCCATACTATATTTATTGTGATCATCTTTGTGCTCTTCCCGAACGAATCCCTGACGACTTGCTAGTATATCCCATGGATTTTTGTTACCAAACACTCGATGTTGACTACTGCCTGTCCCCATAAATGATCCACATTCAGACTAGATAGCTAATGTTCAGTACTGTACAAAGTACACATCCAGAGTAGTAAACTAGTAATATACCGTGTTTTGGCACATTCAGTTGATTCTTTGCTCTTTTAGATTTGCTATTTGCAGGTCACCTGACAGCAAAATGGTAATTTCCAAGTTGACCAAATTGCACACAGTTTCTAAAATCAGATTTCGTCCATCAGACTGCATTTACTACCTGAAGGGTCTCGATTCGCCCTGTGTGGACATCTACATGTATGACCTCAAGGATGGGAGAGAAGAGAGGGTCTCTGGAGCCATCAACCCGATAAACCGTGTCTTCCTGTTTGATGCTGACCCTCCTTTCACGATCGTTCAGCTCCTCTCCAGCTACACCATCAATGCCAGGGAGTCTGAACTAAGAGGTTGAACTACAATCCTTCAAGGGATCCCTCATGTTGTTGTTCCGGTGGTGGATGCTCATGGGCTTTCTTCTTACCTTGAGGATCTTGAATGCGGTGACGAATTCAACGACTGAATCCCTTTGTGACTGTGCTTAACTTCGAATATGGCTATGCCTAACCGATTGCGTGCACAACTCAAATCTGCTCCACACATCGCCATGCACATCACATCAACCAGTACACATGTTGTCACATCTGCATGTCCACTCTCTCTCTTCTCTATTCTCTCCCAAACAAATCCATCCCTTTTATTTCATCTTTTCTAACTTAAATTATTTATATATTTTAAACCAATATTCCGATTCCAAAATAAATTATTTTTATATAATCATGACACAAAGGCCTTTAGAATAAGACTAATATTGAATATATTTCAACTACTTTGAACTTTTAAATGAGTGAAATCTGTTATTGAAACGAGTGAAATGAATGAAATTTGTAATTGAAACGAGTGAAATCTGTTATTGAAAATGAGTGAAATGAGATGAAATCAATTTTTGAAATGACTGGAATCTAGTATTGAAACGAGTGAAATGTGTTAAATATGCTATTGAAACAAGTGAAATGAGTGAATTATGTCATCAAAACGAGTGATACGAGTGAAATCTGTTTTTTGAAAAGAGTGAAATATGTTATTGAAACCAGTGAGATATGTTATTGAAAAATTTAAACTAGTCAAAATATATCCAAAAATGATCTTGTTCTAAAGGTCCTTTTGTCAGGAGTTCAAATATATAAAAAGTTCTGAAATCAAAATATTTGTTTAAAAGATGCAAATGATTTAAGTTAGAAAAGTTGAAATAAAAGGGGTGGATTTGTTTGGGAGAGAAGAGAGGAGAGAGAGAGTGCACATGCCGATGTGACACCATGTACCAGCTGATGTGATGTGTATGGCGATGTGTGGTGAAAATTTAGGTTGTGCACGCAATGAGTTAGACAAAATCTAGGTCCGCTTACCTCTATAATCATGGTTGCAGGATTGAAACGAAGGAGGCTCTACTGCTCATACTACGGTCTGTAAGTTTACTTGCCATTAGAACCACAGTTGCGGTAAAAAAAACAGAGCAGACCCTGTGGCAGTGGCTTCATCTGTATTTTTTGGTAATAATGCTCCTTAGTCTTTGGTGTTCCTTTGATGCAAAGGATTTTCACAGAATTTTTGGAGGATTAGAATCCTCATGAAATATTACTACGTTGGTTGTTTGATTCATATAATTAAATTCTATAGGAATTTTTTCAAAAGGATTTCCTCGTACTACTTTCCATAGGATTACTAACAACCATTCAAACCTCTTTGAAAGAATCTTTATTGTTTTTTCCTATGATGCAATCAAACAAAATCTTGTACAGGATCGAGATCATCCCAATTGTGTGTTTTTTCCATTTTAACATTTTTAGAATCCTACAAATCAAAGAGGCCGTTAGCATCTGTGAAGTGTGAACCTCTGTATCTCTTGGTAATGTAATCTGGTGCTATTTTGGCATGAGAAAACAATGGATCAGAAAATTATAATCACTAACTAATTTGTATCTTAAGCAAATTACATGTCATTTAGATATGTTTTTTTTTCTTTGAGTTAATTTCATTTTTTACCCCCAAATTTCAGCTCTGTGACAAATTTTACCCCAATTTGGGAAAATTCTTAATTCATAACCCATTTTTGTAAAGTTGTGCCCCATTTTATCTCACTGTGTTTTTTTTTCAATTTGGTGGTGAGTAGACGTGCCACGTAGGCGCTTTCTTCAGGTTTATCCTCGGTTTTTTTTACCGGTAGCGAACTAGACCGGCGCATATCTTTTCTTTCCCTATATATATATATATATATATATATATATATATATATATACACTAATAAAGCACGGAGTGCTTCTGGTCGTACGTCGTCGTCACTTTTGCAAAAAAGCCCCTCTATTTTCAAGAATTCAACCCGCAGTCCCTGTTTAAGTGGATCGGGGAAAACGATTCGTTTTTGCACAAAACACCCTGTCGTTTGGATTATTCAACCCGCGGTCCGAGCAAATTTGGGTAAAGAAAAAAACACGACCAAAGGAGGAGAACGGGCTCGCCTCCTCTCCCTCTCGCTCAAGTCCTCGCCGCCGCCGCCACCACCCACGCCGGCAGCTTCCGGCGAGCTCCGACGCCGCGCAGCACGCCCCCCAACTCCCCACAGTCCGCTCCTCCCTACCCTCCGGCC
Organism: Triticum aestivum; assembly: GCF_018294505.1. Lineage (NCBI taxonomy): Eukaryota > Viridiplantae > Streptophyta > Magnoliopsida > Poales > Poaceae > Triticum > Triticum aestivum. The sequence goes on along the minus strand of NC_057800.1, from coordinate 722,291,830 downwards.
AGATTCTCCGCTCCCGGCCTCTACCGCCCGCTCGAAACGCCACCCCCATGGCTAGGGTTTCGGGCAGGGCTTCGCCGGCGCGTCTCCGGCGGCCCAGGTTCGTCCCTCCTTCCTTCTTGGCTGGGATCCACCACCCCTACACCTCACATTCTCTTCATGTCCTCTGCTGCAGATGCAGATGGAGCACGCCATGGGAATTCCCCATCCACCATGGTCGCCGCCATCAAGGGCTTCTTCACGGAGATGTGGAGGACGCCATGGACCTGCAGCTCCAAGGTTCTATCTTGTCCACATCCCCTCCCCTCCCCTTCCCGTCCCTTCCTCATCTCGTTTCCTTCCCTTCCCATGCAGGTCAACAGGGAGGAACCCTAGCCATAAGCACCTCCTCGGATGACGCCTCTGCTACACCAAGATAGGTCAAGCAACCCCCATCTACTCTCTGTCTCTCCCATTAGCACAAGTCCAGTTTTATTTTGAACAAAATTCTGCTACTACACAAACAAGTCCATTAACAGATCTATTTTTATTTAATTGATATCCTTCCAAACACAAACAGTGTATATATGATGTGCTATTTTCATTTTTGTGCTTTTATTTGTAAGCTCATAAAATAGTTACACTAGAAATGCCATGCAAGTTCTTAGTGAGCGAGTGGATTACACTTGTGTAAACCCAAAAGTGGCAGAGGCGAGTTTCCTCTTAAGCTTTGTAATATTCCTTATTTCTTCTTAACAGAGATATATATGATATCTACATGGCTGCTATGCTACTTTTTTTGTGTGATGAATCATTGTGAGTTTCGAAGAAACTTCCAATGTTACCTCCGCCAAGTTTGCCGGCAGAAGAAGCACATCCATTGAGCCGTTCAATGTCGCCTGCGGTGGCTACACCAGAGGTATGTATCCCCTTGAAAGCTAATCAGTTGATAGAAATAGAAGCCCCTATTTCAGTTTATTGTTTCTGAATTGGTGCTACTTCTGATGGCTCTTGTTTCAGTTTATTGTTTCTGAATTTATACTTTGAATTTAGTAGATAGAAGCCCCTGAAATTTGACCCATCTATGTTATGTCACATCCAACAGATAAAATCATATTTTTGTGTGTGTTATGCACCAAGATGGCTTAGCATCAGATGTTACCTATGACAATTTATACTTTGTTTTGTGGAACAATTCATACAAGGGTGCACAATATGGCAAAGTATATACGCAATTCTTGTAATTCTAAAATAATATGTTGCCCAAAACGAACAATTTATGTAGTTGCAAATTTTACTGGAGCGATTTCCACCGAAGGAAGTGATGTTCACAGTCGTAGTTTTATGTTTTGATCTATTTTTCCATCTTTTTTACAAGAGCGAACTCTACATGATGCAAGCTAACTCCCAGAGCTTATACACACTAACTGCTACTGACTCCCAAAGTGAACACATTTTATTGGATAACCGCTGGACATTTAGTGGCTAACTGAACAAAATCGATAATGTGTAAATTACTGAAACAAAAAGTGGACCGAGCACACAACGTTGTACTGGTGTGGTTTTTCAGTCGGCTAGCTTCTACAGTCATCCAAGAGTAACACTAACTGCTGGAGCCAGGGTAGAAAGATAATGAATGAATTCTGATTTACAGAATGATCTTGTTAAAGGGTAGAAAGAGCTTTTGTTCAACTTTTCCCTCGGATGTTGGTTTTACTTGCTGATAGTTAATCCCAATGTAACCTGTTTGTATTCATGTATGTAGGAGCTGATAGGCCTTCTTATTTGACTTGTAGATGCACACCAAGCGTTTTTCTTTTGATGTACTTTACGCACCTATTTGTTCTGGAGATGCTCCTTTTGTGCATTCATTTCAGACATTATTTTATAACTTCCGTCCATTGAGAAATTCTGATTTAGTTGATTTATCTATGCGCTTTGTGTTAAGTAAAGATAACCTTATGTGAAGAACTGAAGATAAGTCAGACAGGGTTACCATAACTTTTGTCCATTCACACAAATGCTGATGGCCGGGTTGTGTTGATCTGATTAGTGTTGGCGGACAATGTAGTTTCCGATTGCTCTTGTTTCAGTTTATTATTTCTGAATTGCCCAGTAGATAGAAGCTCGCTAGATTATGGTGATTAGTCCAACGTTGTTGGATATTTCTTCAATCAACATCAATCTGTGTAACCTTTCATTGGATGTAGGCCACTGGTACCTGCTGCTTTTCTGATAATAGTAAACTCCAGGAGTTCTCAGTTTATACATACTTTCATAGATTTGTACAGTTCAGACAAGTAATACTAAATTGCTATAATTTTTTGATTTGTGATAGTGACCACCTGCGCATCGTCTCTGTGGCAGCTGTGTGTCGTGGCATACATACTTAAACTCTGAACTCTATTCAATGGTGTTGTAAAAACATTGGCTCATAGGTTTTGTTAGTAACTATTATTCAGAACATTTTCTTTTAACTCAAAGTCATTTGTGATTCACATCGAGAGTGTGGAGGGTTTAAGTCCAGAAATACTAGCTGACTGCCAATGAATTAATGATTAGACATTTTTAATCCTATTTACTTGTCCTCTAGGGTAACCATGGCATCTTGAGCCCAAGAACAGTGTTACTGCCATTTAACGCCACGATGTTTTAGCTCCAGGAATTTGGACCCTCCTGCGATAAGAATCAGTTGAAAAGGTTGGTCTATGCTACTTCTCTAAGGATGATTAGATGTGCTTTGTTGTTAATTGTAGTGATAGTGACTATGATTGAATTGGTAAGATGACAAATTGACAGTTATTGCTTGATGATCTTACTCTTTTTCCTCACATTGCATACTTCTTAGATGGGAATCATCGAATGTATACATATATGACAGTTATAACTTATAGGGGGGACACCGTATTAACTGTATTTTATTCCTGATTGAGCAATCTTATAGGGGGGGGGGGTTCTTTACATTCAATTTGTTCCTTATGAGGAAGATTTTCATGTGGTAGTCATATGCTTTGCGTGCAACTGTTTGTATGCTGCAAACCTGGGTTGTGCAGGCAGCATCTGGTTTCTTCATTTGCTATTTTTATGTAGTTATGTTCTCGAAAGCAATTAAATTTTTCATCTTGCACCTGAGACAAACCTAGAATCTAGATCACAAGGGAAATATGATGTGAATCACTTTTTCTATTGTTTCTAAAGTTAGTTATGGTCGTCAGAATTTATTAAGCATCATATCTTTGATATGGCGGTCTACCTTTCCAAAAAGTTGTAGAAATTCTCACTTATTCTGCTTCAAGATGCTATAAGACTAGCTTAATCTGTAGCAAAGAACATTTTCTTACTTAACCTTAGTTTCACTCTGAACTAAATGTGTGTTTTCATCCTTTTTACAGGAAAATTCGTGCAACAGGGATTTGACCCTAAACTCTTTTGATTATACAAACTACAAAGTGATCTAATTTCCATTTTCTCCCTATGCAGTCAATCAAAAGTCTTATTGGCACTTCTTGCTGCTACTACATTCATGATGACCACTGTGTCAAGCCTTCCAAGTATCTGCTCTCCTGATGTTTACACAAGGGAGACGCTACTAAGGAAGCAGAACATGGAGAAGTTTTCTTGATGTTTACACAAGGGAGATGATACTAAAGAAGCAGATCGCGAAGAAGTTTCAATGAATTAGAGAGTTATAGATGCCAGCTGGTCCTCTACATATCTGTTACCTGATAAAAATAAGAAAAATGCATGTGCTGCATTCATTAAGGCTAATAGCTCTCAATTTTGCCAATGGTAATGGGCTGTTGGGTATCAACCGAATGACAATAGTGGCATGAGGGCTGGTAACATGGTTGCCTCTTGCGGAATAGCCATTTAGATATTATTTTGTTGTGTAATCTTAATCTCCATCCAAATCATATTTAATTTGTATGTTAATCTTCTCCTGGTGGAACGCATGGGCATGTTTCCTATACCATATGTGTATGATTTAAAATCAATAAGCAACTCAAGAAGTGTGTCCTAGGAAAGAGAGAGAAGGAATTAAAAGGAGCAAATTCGGCTATTATATAAGCAGAAAGGAAATAAAATGTTCCACTCATAAGGAAAGATAAGGAATAAAAAGGAGTAAATTTGGCTCTTATAAAGCATAACGGAAAGAAACATAAATTTCGATTGTACTATCATGAGCGAGAAGGAAAGAGAGGGAGTAAAATTCGCTCTTAAAGGAATGGAATTATGAGGAAAAGAGTTAAAGAATGATGCTGTTGTTGACTGTGAATGGGCTGAGACGAGGGACCAATTAAAATAAATGAGCATCATCGGTTGCACCTGCACATATTCAATGGCCCTCCTCTTCTCACATTCACATACAAAAGGTTGGCTGGCACCTTCATATTTTTGATAATGTTTGTTTGAATCTTCTGTGGGTTATTATGCTTGGCCACGTTTATATTACATCCAATATTATGTGTACTCATTTGATGTAAGGTTATTTTTAATAACTTTAATATTCAGTTTTTTTGTCGGATGAATTGATGAACCGGCGGTCCAACCGGTGACAGCCGCAATGGTTCGGTTGCCTGTTCGGTTCTTAAAAATTTCGATGGCCGTGGAGGAAGAATACGACATAGTTCGCTGCCGGAAACATGCCCAAGTTCATGATAGAGACGAAGAAGGTGATTGTTCAACATCCTACAAATCTGTTTGCATTTAAATATTTTGAATGTAAAAAATGGATTATTTATTAAACTTTTAAAAAGTATACAACAATTTCACCATCTGTACATCCCATTGAGAACACACACACCACTCCTTTTCCACCCGGTGATAGTACAAGTGGAAGGACACGCCATCGAAGGACATGACTATGACTTCCTCAGTTCTATTCTACATAGTCCAGACAACAACAATCTGATTTTTAAATGCAAACACACAGAGTGTGTTGTTTTTAAGAGAAAGACTATTTCAAATTGTTTTTGGTCTGAAAAAGGTTCACCATTTTTATATTCAATATTTCCAAAAAATGTATCAAATTGTTTTTTAAATGGTTGCATTTAAAAATGTTCTATTTTTAAAAAAACTCAATATTTTTGAAAAACATGTGTTAAAAATGATGATATTAGAAAACCCTCATTTATAAAAATTATCAGAAATTAAAATTTTTTACTTTCTAAAAAGAAAAAAAATCATGTTTTCACAAAAAATGAAAAATAAAACCAACTGACAGACAATTCCATGCACAACTACTCTTTCATCAAATGAAGGACGTTTTGCTCTAAAAAGGAAAAACAAATGAAGGACGTTAAGGTGGCTTCTTCACATCCACACATCTTACTCCAACGGCACACACAAAGCAGATTTTGTGATTTTTTTTGGTCCGTTGCATCGCACGGGCATTTGTACTAGTGACTCGAACGTATCAAACCACACATGGTTCCCTCAAAAAAAAAAAAAAAACCACACATGGTCGCGCCAGCCCGGTCCTAGCCTGCGCGTCGAGGCGCCTGCACTTGTGCATCTCTCGCGCCTTGTTGGCTCCACCGGCTCCTGTGGGGAGCCTGACCCAGAAGCAGTAGGCAGCGCATGTGTAGCGGCCACCGCCACACCCTTGTCCACCCTTTGCTGGTCGACGTAGCTTCCTTGTAGGCATTGGGGTCAATCGTCCATCCCTGCTGGATCGTCTTGTCCTGTTGACACTTGAGACCCCGCTGCTAGCCAGGAGCAACAACCTCATCGTAAGGAGAAGCTCACCTCTGACGCCATTGACACCCAAGACCCCTCGCCTTTGTACAGACTGGCCCAAAATGGGTTACTTTCAAAAGCGACGCCCAAGAGACCAATAGCCCTCCTAGTTGGTCTGCTTCACTGGGAGAAGCTGCGAACGAGCCAAACGCTTGGGAATCGCCAGATGGAGCAGGAGGGAGGCCGAATTTGCAGAATTGAAGGAGTTGAGAGAGGTTTCGAGCATGCCCATTTTCGCCGCCATTTTCAGCTCCCATGTATCGAGCTGAACCTTACAACAGATATGGTAAGTGACTCAATTTTGTAGGTTCACTTATTTCAAGACGGAGGAGTACAATGGAATGTCTCTTTGTTTTGTAGCCAAAAGCTAAAAAATAAAAATGCACGCATTTTCTTCATCTTCAGATTTTTTTTTTGAACTCGATCTTCATCTTCAGATAAAGTAAACACACAAGCACATGTTCAGTCACCGGCAGTTAGGCCCAAAAGCTGAAGGTCCAAGTGAAGTCACTCCTCTCTCCACCCCCGTCGTTATCCTCTCCTCGGCAGCGACGATTCCTCCCCCGTTGAACCCTAAACCCTAGGCGAATCCCCTCCCCTTCCGCCTCGATTCGACTCAATCCATCCGGCCCGGAGCAGCGCATTCCTGTCCAGATTGGCCGCTCAACGCAGCATGCCGGAGAACCTGCCCCGCCGCCGCCCCGCTGCGACCGCGTCCCCCATGCCATGGCTACGGCCGGTGCTGGTGTGTTGCACCGTACGACCGGCCTCATCTGATCCATTTATTTCGCAAATGGCACAGGATACATTTCGGATGAACTGACTGCAATCGCCGATCCCCTTGCTCGCCCCTGTAGCCCTGTACATCTGCCTGGCAGAAGAAGGGAAGAGTAAAATCCAAGCTCCGGCGCGTAGATCCGGCCACAATGGCGGAATCTGCGGGCTGGTCCGCGCTGCCATCCGACCTGGTCAACCGCGTCGCCGACTGCCTCCTGGCCACCAACGACGTGGACTACTACATGGACCTCCGCGCCGTCTGCGCCGCCTGGCGCCGCGCCACCGCAGGCACCAAGAACAGCCCGGACCCCCGGTTCCGCCCGAGCCAGTGGATAGTGATCGACGAGGTCAGTTGCTCCAGGTTCAGGAGCTTCCAGCGCCTCACGCCCCTCCTGGTTAACACCGCCACAGGCCGCGCCCTCCGCAAGTACCTGCCGATGCTCCGCAACTACCATGTCATCGCCACCACACACGGCGGCTTCTTCGTCCTCGCGGACAGGAAGCCCCCTCACGCCGCGTGCGTGCGTACTCAACCCTTTCACAGGCTACTTGGTTCGTTTCATGGCGCCCATGGTTATAGACTTGGTTGCTCCTGCTGCTGCTGTCACTCATTTTGAGGGTGAGCCTACCCTCGTCTTGTTTTGCGATGAATATCGTACCATGTACGCGGCTGAACTTGACAGTGGATGTTTCATTGAGTTTCGGGACTGGTATCCTTATAAGAGGGTGGGCTTCTTGGGATTTTTCTATGCCGGTGGCGATGTGAGTGACAAGATCTACGATCTGATGAGTTCGTTCGGTGTTCGCCCTTCTGAGATGCTGGCTGTGTATCCTTTTGAGGATTTCGACGACCCTTCAGAAACAAGACATACTGATCGTTGCTTTCTTGTGGAATCTGCTGGTGAACTGATGATGATCTTTAAGCTGCAGCAGCACATGGAGCTTTTCAAGATAGACAATGACAGAAGCGCGCCCGAGCCTGTCAAGAGCATCGGCAACCGGGCCATCTTCCTTGGTTATCGGCAGTGCCTCTCTATTAATGCCGACAAGTTCCATTCAGTTGAAGCCAACTGCATCTACTATCTGAAATGCATCGATTCACGCTTGTCCATCTACAAGTATGACCTCAAGGATGAGAAAGAAGAGTGGATCTCTGGAGCCATAAGCTGCAGCATAAATGATCTCTTCCTGTGTGATGTTGGCCGTCCTTTTACAATCATTCAGCTCCTCTCTAGCTACACCATTAGTGTCTGGGGTTCTGAACTAGAATATGAGAAGAGCTTTGAACAGCTCCATCATGTCATTCCGAACGCGGAGGAATTTCGGCTTTCCTCTTACCTTGAGGATCTGGAATTCAATGACGACTGAATTGTCGAACAGATTGTGCTTTGTAATTCTACTTACCTTTAGAACCAGAGTTCCGGTATTGAGACAGAGCAGGCTCTGTTGCTTCATGTATATTTTGCAATAACACACTTTAGCGCCTATGTACTCTGTACCTCCTGGTATGTAATCTGGTGCTTTTTGGCACTAGAGAATGTTGAGAGTATTAGTATTGTAGTTATCACTACCTAAATTGCCCTTGCAATCAACTAACATTCCATGTTTTAACATAGCTTTGTCCTGTTCTAAGAACTGAAGTAGGTTCAACACTTGAATCTATGATTTGCTCACCTATTGTTAAGGTAGGATGGGATTCGTCTAATGCCTTCTGTAATGCTCTGTTGCACCGAGCGCTCACCTGTGGATAAGTCTGTAGTGGGTACTTTGATTCCAGTGCAAATAAGGAAAACTGATGATCAATTTTCTTCTCCTTATTCGCAACGGTTTCTGTTAAGTATATGCCCAGACCTACGCGGTAGTGATTTTAGTTGTACCTTTGATCTTGACTGATTATTTCAGCTGTATTTCCACAACTGTGCCGAATGTATCATTTATTTATTTTGTTTCTTCACAAAAGATGAAGTATCTGGTTGATTGCATCTTCACTAGTACTCCCTCTGTAAACTAATATAAGAGCGTTTAGATCACTATTTTAGTATTCTAAACGCTCTTATATTAGTTTACGGAGGGAGTAGCATTTTCAGCTCTTTCTACTTTATTGACTCCTTGATGTGCTGAATCCTTGCAGCATCCATGATGTATTGATGTGCTTATTACAAGCTTGATTAGTCTAGAACTCGAATGGGATAATTCTTTGTTTTACAGTCAGGCTTGTTGTGATTGGTTCGAGTCAATTCTGAAAAATGGGACTAATCAACTGTCTTCAGGGGTCAGATACTAGATCACGCAGCAGGCCATGTTTTATTTGCTGTAAATTTGGTTATGTATTTTCTCTTCTAATTATAAGTTCGGAGTGTGTGGGAACTCTCATCAGAGGTTAACCTTGCATAGTGAGGCACAGAGTGGGCCTAGTCTCCATGTTCTCAGCCAATGCTGATGGCGGTGTGGTCTTGCGGCTTTCCAAGAGGGCGGCGAGAGCAGAGCAGACTCAGGTATCTGATGCCTGAAACCTGAAGCTACCTGCAAGTGTTTAAAGTTGAGAAAGAAGAGCAGTCTCTTGCACCTTAGGATTTATCTTACACCGATGGAGATGTGAGCGACAAGATGCATGGCCTGATTAGTTTGTTTGATTTTGGTCCTTCTGAGATGCAGGCTGTGTGTCCTTTTGATGATTTCTGTGTGCCTTCAGAAAGTAGACATAACGACCATTGCTTTCTTGTGGAATCTGCTAATGAACTGCTCATGATCTTTAAGCTGCAACAGCGCATGGAGGTTTTCAAGGTAGACAATGATAGAAGCGCGCCCGAGCCTGTTAAGGGCATCGGCAACCGGGCCATCTTCCTCTGTTATCGTCAGTGCTTGTCTGTTAATGCCGACAAGTTCCATTCGGTCGAAGCCAATTGCATCTACTACCTAAAATCCGTTGATTTTCACACATTTCCATCTGCAAGTATGATCTTAAGGATGAGAAAGAAGAGAGCATCTCTGGAGCCATAAGCGACCTAAGTAATGTGTTCCTGTCTGATGCCGACCCTCCTTTTGTCATCATTAAGCTCCTCTCTAGCTACACCATTAGTGCCTGGGGTTCTGAACTAGATGATGAAAAGAGTTTTGAAGGGCTCCCTGATCTCATTCCTAACGCAGAGGAATTCAATAATGACTGAATCGTTGAACAGACCGTGCTTTAGTTCTAGTTACCTTTAGAACGAGTTGCGGTATTAAGACAGCAGGCTTTGGGGCTTCATCTATATTTTGTAATAATGCTCTTTAGTGCCTATGTACTCTCCATCTCCTGGTAATCTAATATGATGCCTTTTGGCATTAGAGAATGTTGGACCACAGTATTGTACTTATCACTTACTCCCTCAGATCCATAATACTTATTTTGGACCGGAGGAAGTACTAACTTGTCCTTGCAATCAATTAACATCCCTCCCCCACTCCTCCTCCTCCTCCCTCGCCACCGCCCAAGGGCGCGGCCAGGCGAAGCCTGGTCGTCGCCGGTGGCGGCGAGGACTCGGGCCCTCTCGCTCGCATGGGGCTGGCGCGGGCCAGCTGTTGGAAATATGCCCTAGAGGCAATAATAAAAGTATTATTATTATATTTCTTTGTTCTTGATAATTGTCTTTATTCATGCTATAACTGTATTATCCGGAAATCGTAATACACGTGTGAATACATAGACCATAATATGTCCCTAGTAAGCCTCTAGTTGACTAGCTCGTTGATCAACAGATAGTCATAGTTTCCTGGCTATGGACATTGGATGTCATTGATAACGGGATCACATCATTAGGAGAATGATGTGATGGACAAGACCCAATCCTAAGCATAGCGCAAGATCGTGTAGTTCGTTTGCTAGAGCTTTTCCAATGTCAAGTATCTTTTCCTTTGACCATGAGATCGTGTAACTCCCGGATACCGTAGGAGTGCTTTGGGTGTACCAAACGTCACAACATAACTGGGTGACTATAAAGGTGCACTACAGGTATCTCCGAAAGTGTCTGTTGGGTTGACACGGATCGAGACTGGGATTTTTCACTCCGTATGACGGAGAGGTATCACTGGGCCCACTCGGTAATGCATCATCATTATGAGCTCAAAGTGACCAAGTGTCTGGTCACGGGATCATGCATTACGGTACGAGTAAAGTGACTTGTCGGTAACGAGATTGAACGAGGTATTGGGATACCGACGATCGAATCTCGGGCAAGTAACATATCGATTGACAAAGGGAATTGTATACGGGGTTACTTGAATCCTCGACATCGTGGTTCATCCGATGAGATCATCGTGGAGTATGTGGGAGCCAACATGGGTATCCAGATCCCGCTGTTGGTTATTGACCAGAGAGTCGTCTCGGTCATGTCTACATATCTCCCGAACCCGTAGGGTCTACACACTTAAGGTTCGGTGACGCTAGGGTTGTAGGGATATGTATATGCAGTAACCCGAATGTTGTTCGGAGTCCCGGATGAGATCCCGGACGTCACGAGGAGTTCCGGAATGGTCCGGAGGTAAAGAATTATATATAGGAAGTGTTGTTTCGGCCATCGGAACAAGTTTCGAGGTTATCGGTATTGTACCGAGACCACCGGAAGGGTCCCGGGGGCCCACCGGGTGGGGCCACCTGCCCCGGGGGCCACATGGGCTGTAGGGGGTGCGCCTTGGCCTACATGGGCCAAGGGCACCAGCCCCAATAGGCCCATGCGCCTAGGGTTTCCAAAGGGGAGGAGTCCCACTAGTGGAAGGCACCCCTAGGTGCCTTGGGGGGGAGGGAAACCTCCCTTGGCCGCCGCCCCGCCTAGGAGATTGGATCTCCTAGGGCCGGCGCCCCCCCCCTTGGCCCTCCTATATATAGTGGGGGAAGGAGGGCTTTTGATCCACGCCTTTGGTTGCCTCCTTCTCCCTCTCCAACACCTCCTCCTCCTCCATAGCGCTTGGCGAAGCCCTGACGGAGTACTGCTGCTCCATCACCACCACGCCGTCGTGCTGCTGCTGGTGCCATCTTCCTCAACCTCTTCTTCCCTCTTGCTGGATCAAGAAGAAGGAGACGTTACGCTGACCGTACGTGTGTTGAACGCGGAGGTGCCGTCCGTTCGGTGCTAGGATCTTCGGTGATTCGAATCACGTCGAGTACGACTCCCTCATCCCCGTTCTTTGAACGCTTCCGCTCGCGATCTACAAGGTACGTAGATGCATCTAATCACTCTTGCTAGATGAACTCCTAGATGGATCTTGGTGAAACCGTAGGAAAATTTTTGTTTTTCTGCAACGTTCACAACAGTGGCATCATGAGCTAGGTCTATGCGTAGTTCTTCTTGCGCGAGTAGAACACAATTTGTTGTGGGCGTAGATGTTGTCAACTTTCTTGCCGCTACTAGTCTTATCTTGCTTCAACGTTATTGTGGGATGAAGCGGCCCGGACCAACCTTACACATATGCTTACGTGAGACCGGTTCCACCGACTAACATGCACTAGTTGCATAAGGTGGCTGGCGGGTGTCTGTCTCTCCTACTTTAGTTGGAGCGGATTCGATGAAAAGGGTCCTTATGAAGGGTAAATAGAAGTTGACAAATCACGTTGTGGCTTTCACGTAGGTAAGAAAACGTTCTTGCTAGAACCCTACTTCGGCCACGTAAAACTTGCAACAACAATTAGAGGACGTCTAACTTGTTTTTGCAGCAAGTGTTTTGTGATATGATATGGCCAAAGTTGTGATGAATGATGAATGATATATATGTGATGTATGAGTTGTTCATGCTATTGTAATAGGAATCACGACTTGCATGTCGATGAGTATGACAACCGGCAGGAGCCATAGGAGTTGTCTATATTTTTTGTATGACCTGCGTGTCATTAAGAAACGTCATGTAAATTACTTACTTTATTGCTAAACGCGTTAGCCATAGTAGTAGAAGTAATAGTTGGCGAGCAACTTCATGGAGACACAATGATGGAGATCATGATGATGGAGATCATGATGATGGAGATCATGGTGTCAAGCCGGTGACAAGATGATCATGGAGCCCCAAGATGGAGATCAAAGGAGCTATGTGATATTGGCCATATCATGTCACTATTATTATTTGATTGCATTTGATGTTTATCATGTTTTGCATCTTGTTTACTTAGAACGACGGTAGTAAATAAGATGATCCCTCATAATAATTTTAAGAAAGTGTTCCCCCTAACTGTGCACCGTTGCGATAGTTCGTTGCTTCAATGCACCACGTGATGATTGGGTGTTTGATTCAAACGTTCACATACAACGGGTGTAAGACAGACTTACACATGCAAACACTTAGGTTGACTTGACGAGCCTAGCATGTGTATAGACATGGCCTCGGAACACAGAAGACCGAAAGGTCGAGCATGAGTCGTATAGAAGATACGATCAACATGAAGATGTGCACCGGCGTTGACTAGTCCGTCTCACGTGATGATCGAACACGGCCTAGTTGACTCGGATCATGTTATACTTAGATGACTAGAAGAGGGATGTCTATCTAAGTGGGAGTTCATTGAATAATTTGATTAGATGAACTTAATTATCATGAACTTAGTCAAAAGTCTTTACTATATGTCTTGTAGATCAAATGGCCAACGTAGTCCTCAACTTCAACGCGTTCCTAGAGAAAACCAAGCTGAAAGACGATGGCAGCAACTATACGGACTGGGTCCGGAACCTGAGGATCATCCTCATAGCTGCCAAGAAAGATTATGTCCTACAAGCACCGCTAGGTGACCCGCCTGTCCCACAGAACCAAGACGTTATGAACGCTTGGCAGACACGTGTGGATGACTACTCCCTCGTTCAGTGCGGCATGCTTTACAGCTTAGAGCCGGGGCTCCAAAAGCGTTTTGAGAGACATGGAGCATATGAGATGTTCGAAGAGCTGAAAATGGTTTTTCAAGCGCATGCCCGGGTCGAGAGATATGTAGTCTCCGACAAATTCTTTAGCTGTAAGATGGAGGAAAATAGTTCTGTCAGTGAGCACATACTCACTATGTCTGGGTTACATAACCGCTTGACTCAGCTGGGAGTTAATCTCCCGGATGATGCGGTCATTGACAGAATCCTCCAGTCGCTTCCACCAAGCTACAAGAGCTTTGTGATGAACTTCAGTATGCAGGGGATGGAAAAGACCATTCCTGAAGTATTTGCTATGCTGAAATCAGCAGAGGTAGAAGTCAGGAAGGAACATCAAGTGTTGATGGTCAATAAAACCACTAAGTTCAAGAAAGGCAAGGGTAAAAAGAACTTCAAGAAGGACGACAAGGAGGTTGCCGCGCCCGGCAAGCAAGCTGCTGGGAAGAAGCCAAAGAATGGACCCAAGCCCGAGACTGAGTGCTTTTATTGCAAGGGAAGCGGTCACTGAAAGCGGAACTGCCCTAAGTACTTAGCGGATAAGAAGGCCGGCAAAACAAAAGGTATATGTCATATACATGTAATTGATGTGTACCTTACTAGTGCCCGTAGTAGCTCCTGGGTATTTCATACCGGTGCAGTTGCTCACATTTGTAACTCAAAGCAGGGGTTGCGGAATAAGCGGAGACTGGCAAAGGACGAGGTGACGATGCGCGTCGGGAATGGTTCCAAGGTCAATGTGATCGCCGTCGGCACGCTACCTCTATATTTACCTTCGGGATTAGTTTTAAACCTTAATAATTGTTATTTAGTGCCAGCTTTGAGCATGAACATTGTATCGGGATATCGTTTAATTCGAGATGGCTACTCATTTAAATCCGAGAATAATGGTTGTTCCATTTATATGAGAGATATGTTTTATGGTCATGCTCCTATGGTGAATGGTTTATTCTTAATGAATCTCGAGCGTAATGCTACACATATTCATAGTGTGAGTACCAAAAGATGTAAGGTTGATAATGATAGTCCCACATACTTGTGGCACTGCCGCCTTGGTCACATAGGTGTCAAACACATGAAGAAGCTCCATGCAGATGGACTTTTAGAGTCTCTTGATTATGAATCATTTGACACGTGCGAACCATGCCTCATGGGTAAAATGACCAAGACTGCGTTCTCAGGAACAATGGAGCGAGCAACCAACTTATTGGAAATCATACATACTGATGTGTGCGGTCCAATGAGTGTTGAGGCTCGCGGTGGCTATCGTTATGTTCTCACCCTCACTGATGACTTGAGTAGATATGGGTATGTCTACTTAATCAAACACAAGTCTGAAACCTTTGAAAAGTTCAAGGAATTTCAGAGTGAGGTTGAGAATCAACGTGACAGGAAAAACAAGTTTCTACGATCAGATCGTGGAGGAGAATACTTGAGTCACGAATTTGGCACACACTTAAAAAAATGTGGAATAGTTTCACAACTCACGCCGCCTGGAACACCTCAGCGTAATGGTGTGTCCGAACGTCGTAATCGCACTCTATTAGATATGGTGCGATCTATGATGTCTCTTGCCAATTTACCGCTATCTTTTTGGGGGTATGCTTTAGAGACTGCCGCATTCACTTTAAATAGGGCTCCGTCGAAATCCGTTGAGACGACACCGTTTGAATTATGGTTTGGTAAGAAACATAAGTTGTCGTTTCTAAAAGTTTGGGGATGCGATGCTTATGTCAAGAAACTTCAACCTGAAAAGCTCGAACCCAAGTCGGAAAAGTGCGTCTTCATAGGATACCCTAAAGAAACTGTTGGGTATACCTTCTACCTCAGATCCGAAGGCAAGATCTTTGTTGCCAAGAATGGATTCTTTCTGGAGAAAGAGTTTCTCTCGAAAGAAGTAAGTGGGAGGAAAGTAGAACTTGATGAAGTATTACCTCTTGAACCGGAAAATGGCGCAACTCAAGAAAATGTTCCTGAGGTGCCTGCACCGACTAGAGAGGAAGTTAATGATGATGATCAAGATACTTCTGATCAAGCTCCTACTGAAATTCGAAGGTCCACAAGGACACGTTCCGCACCAGAGTGGTACGCCAACCCTGTCTTGGAAATCATGTTGTTAGACAATGGTGAACCTTCGAACTATGAAGAAGCGATGGCGGGCCCGGATTCCGACAAATGGCTAGAAGCCATGAAATCCGAGATAGGATCCATATATGAAAACAAAGTATGGACTTTGACTGACTTGCCCGTTGAGCGGCGAGCCATAGAAAATAAATGGATCTTTAAGAAGAAGACAGACGCGGATGGTAATGTGACCATCTATAAAGCTCGGCTTGTCGCTAAGGGTTATCGACAAGTTCAAGGGGTTGACTATGATGAGACTTTCTCACCGGTAGCGAAGCTAAAGTCCGTCCGAATCATGTTAGCAATTGCCGCATTCTACGATTATGAAATATGGCAAATGGACGTCAAAACGGCATTCCTTAATGGTTTCCTTAAGGAAGAATTGTATATGATGTAGCCGGAAGGTTTTGTCGATCCTAAGAATGCTAACAAGGTGTGCAAGCTCCAACGCTCGATTTATGGGCTGGTGCAAGCATCTCGGAGTTGGAACATTCGCTTTGATGAGATGATCAAAGCGTTTGGGTTTACACAGACTTATGGAGAAGCCTGCGTTTACAAGAAAGTGAGTGGGAGCTCTGTAGCATTTCTCATACTATATGTAGATGACATACTTTTGATGGGAAATGATATAGAACTCTTGGACAACATCAAGGCCTACTTGAATAAGAGTTTTTCAATGAAGGACCTTGGAGAAGCTGCTTATATATTAGGCATCAAGATCTATAGAGATAGATCAAGACGCCTCATAGGTCTTTCACAAAGCACATACCTTGATAAGATATTGAAGAAGTTCAATATGGATCAATCTAAGAAGGGGTTCTTGCCTGTGTTACAAGGTATGAAATTGAGCTCAGCTTAATGTCCGACCACGGCAGAAGATATAGAAGAGATGAGTGTCATCCCCTATGCCTCAGCCATAGGTTCTATTATGTATGCCATGCTGTGTACCAGACCTGATATAAACCTTGCCGTAAGTTTGGTAGGAAGGTACCAAAGTAATCCCGGCAAGGAACACTGGACAGCGGTCAAGAATATCCTGAAGTACCTGAAAAGGACTAAGGAAATGTTTCTCGTTTATGGAGGTGACGAAGAGCTCGTCGTAAAGGGTTACGTCGATGCTGGCTTCGACACAGATCTGGATGACTCTAAGTCACAGACCGGATACGTGTATATTTTGAATGATGGAGCAATGAGCTGGTGCAGCTGCAAGCAGAGCGTCGTGGCGGGATCTACATGTGAAGCGGAGTACATGGCAGCCTCGGAGGCAGCACATGAAGCAATATGGGTGAAAGAGTTCATCACCGACCTAGGAGTCATACCCAATGCGTCGGGGCCAATCAAACTCTTTTGTGACAACACTGGAGCTATTGCTCTTGCAAGGAGCCCAGGTTTCACAAGAAGACAAGGCACATCAAGCGTCGCTTCAACTCCATTCGTGAAGATGTTCAAGATGGAGACATAGAGATTTGTAAAGTACATACGGACATGAATGTAGCGGATCCGTTGACTAAACCTCTCCCTAGAGCAAAACATGATCAACACCAAAATTCCATGGGTGTTCGATTCATCACAATGTAACTAGATTATTGACTCTAGTGCAAGTGGGAGACTGTTGGAAATATGCCCTAGAGGCAATAATAAAAGTATTATTATTATATTTCTTTGTTCATGATAATTATCTTTATTCATGCTATAACTGTATTATCCGGAAATTGTAATACACTTGTGAATACATAGACCATAATATGTCCCTAGTAAGCCTCTAGTTGACTAGCTCGTTGATCAACAGATAGTCATAGTTTCCTGGCTATGGACATTGGATGTCATTGATAACGGGATCACATCATTAGGAGAATGATGTGATGGACAAGACCCAATCCTAAGCATAGCGCAAGATCATGTAGTTCGTTTGCTAGAGCTTTTCCAATGTCAAGTATCTTTTCCTTTGACCATGAGATCGTGTAACTCCCGGATACCGTAGGAGTGCTTTGGGTGTACCAAACGTCACAAGGTAACTGGGTGACTATAAAGGTGCACTACAGGTATCTCTGAAAGTATCTATTGTTTTATGCGGATCGAGACTGGGATTTGTCACTCCGTATGACGGAGAGGTATCACTGGGCCCACTCGGTAATGCATCATCATTATGAGCTCAAAGTGACCAAGTGTCTGGTCACGGGATCATGCATTACGGTACGAGTAAAGTGACTTGCCGGTAACGAGATTGAACGAGGTATTGGGATACCAACGATCGAATCTCGGGCAAGTAACATATCGATTGTCAAAGGAAATTGTATACGGGGTTACTTGAATCCTCGACATCGTGGTTCATCCTATGAGATCATCGTGGAGTATGTGGGAGCCAACATGGGTATCCAGATCCCGCAGTTGGTTATTGACCGGAGAGTCGTCTCGGTCATGTCTACATATCTCCCGAACCCGTAGGGTCTACACACTTAAGGTTCGGTGACGCTAGGGTTGTAGGGATATGTATATGCAGTAACCCGAATGTTGTTCGGAGTCCCAGATGAGATCCCGTCACGAGGAGTTCCGGAATGGTCCGAAGGTAAAGAATTATATATAGGAAGTGTTGTTTCGGCCATCGGGACAAGTTTCGGGGTTATCGGTATTGTACCGGGACCATCGGAAGGGTCCCGGGGGCCCACCGGGTGAGGCCACCTGCCCCGGGGGGCCACATGGGCTGTAGGGGGTGCGCCTTGGCCTACATGGGCCAAGGGCACCAGCCCCAATAGGCCCATGCGCCTAGGGTTTCCAAAGGGGAGGAGTCCCACTAGTGGAAGGCACCCCTAGGTGCCTTGGGGGGGGGGGAGGGAAACCTCCCTTGGCCGCCGCCCCCCCTAGGAGATTGGATCTCCTAGGGCCGGCGCCCCCCCTTGGCCCTCCTATATATAGTGGGGGAAGGAGGGCTTTTGATCCACGCCTTTGGTTGCCTCCTTCTCCCTCTCCAATACCTCCTCCTCCTCCATAGCGCTTGGCGAAGCCCTGACGGAGTACTGCTGCTCCATCACCACCACGCCGTCGTGCTGCTGCTGGTGCCATCTTCCTCAACCTCTTCTTCCCTCTTGCTGGATCAAGAAGAAGGAGACGTTACGCTGACCGTACGTGTGTTGAACGCGGAGGTGCCGTCCGTTCAGTGCTAGGATCTTCGGTGATTCGAATCACGTCGAGTACGACTCCCTCATCCCCGTTCTTTGAACGCTTCCACTCGCGATCTACAAGGTACGTAGATGCATCTAATCACTCTTGCTAGATGAACTCCTAGATGGATCTTGGTGAAACCGTAGGAAAATTTTTGTTTTTCTGCAACGTTCCCCAACACCAGCGCCCCCGGGCCGGAGCGTGGCGGCGGGCCGGACGCCATGGAGGGTGGCGGCGGCGCCTCGGCGACTTTGCTCCCCCGCGGCAGGAGGCCTCGCGATCTGGTGCGTCACGATCGCCAGGGACGGCGACGGCGTGACCGCATCGGTTCACGGCGGCGCGGCCGGATCTATGCCCAAGCGTGGGCCTTGATCGCTGGTCTGCCGTCGGCATGGCGGCGGGTGCGACTCGTCGGCAGCTGGGCAGATCCGCCAGGACTCTACCCTTGTCCGATCCTTGACAGCGCGGGCATCTCCTGGGGAAACCCTAGATCTCCTTGGGATCGAGTGATGACGGCGCTTTTGCGTTGTAGTCCCTCTTTAGGGCATCGTTTTGGAGTTTAGTACGGTTGAAGGGACCAGCGACGTCGGTGGCGCACGTCTGGTGGAGCAACTGCCGATGAAAATCGCGTCGACTACGGTCATGGCGGACGATGACAGTGTCTTAGATGTCATTTCCTTGTCGAGGCATCGTCGTTGCAGTCTGCGTCCTCAGACTCGGGATGCTCCGGGGGAAACCCTAGATCTGGGTCTTCTGGATCGGACGATGATGTCGTTTTATCGCTTTCCCTCCTGGGGGCATTGTTTTGGATCAAGTGATGGCTAGGGGGTGGTGGAGCGGTACTTCATCTCACACATGATGGCGGCGGAGATCGGCGGCATGGCGCTGTGGAGGCTCGGCGTCCGATGCGCGGAGATGGACTCGCGCAGGAGGAGGTAGCTGTCTGGCGTCATGGTGACGTTGATGGCAGAGTGGCCAGACAAAGTAGAAGCCTCAATATAATCTGAAGACGGGCCCGTGGAAGATGGCGGCGACGACACACGAGTGCGTCTGACCGGATTGTGCCCCAGACCCGGTATGTGGCTCGGCTGGGGCTTCCGGCTTTTGATGTTAGGCTTAGGCGAGTGGTTTGGGTAATGACCCAGCTAGCATCCCTTCATCATATGGATAGGAGTAGCGGCATATGTTGCCAAGATGATGAATTCAGGTATATTGTTTGTAATACTTTATAAGGTCCTCGAGAATAATCAATAAAGTGGATGTATGCATCTGGGAGAGGCCGGGGGTCATTCTCTTTTTTTTTAAGATGCTATTCGTCCAGTGCCTTCTGTAATGCTCTGTTGCACTTAGTGCTCACCAGTTGATAAGTCTGTAGCGGGCTCCTTGATTCCGTTGGAAACAAGGAAACTGATGGTTGTGTTTCTTCTTCACAGCAGCAGCGGTTTCTGATAAGTATATATGCCCAGACCTATGCTACGCGGCATTGAGTTTCTACCTATGTCATGCTGAGTAGTTTTTCTGAAACATACACACTTAATCATAAATATGCCTTTCTTTAAACGCATCGTAAACTATATATGGCTAGGGGACCGACTGGTTCATGCAACTATAGTTTGCTCCATATGAAGTTTGCTCTGTAGTGAAGCACAGTCACTAAGCGAGACCAATGTGGAAATCAATTAGGAGGAGCTAACAATATGCCTTGAATTAAGATAGTATTAGTCCAAAAATTCATTAATCTTAGCCACTTCTTATGGGCACATGAGAACTTTAAATTTTCATCCGAAGACAGTGAGACAGGGCCGAGGGCCGCCGGTGGATCCGCATTGGGAGCCATTCCGCCTTGGGCGGATGTGACATCGGGTTGCTTCGGATGTCTTCAATTTGGATCGAATGTCTTCGATTTGGTCAGCGATCGATTTGGAACAAATTTCTTTGATTCCTTTTTCTTCTAATCGCCGAGACCCTAGGGAAGAGCGAGAACGTGTTGTAATTAATCGAGAGGGAACGAGAGACAAACAAATAGAATAAACTTGTGTAGTCTTTATTGATCATCTTTCACAAATTATATACAAGGTTGAAGAGGTGCCTCCTGTGATGCACCGGTTGGCAAGGGATGGAATAGGGAAGGAACTGAGCCGACTGATGCTAGAGTTGCAACCGCACATGAGGGGAATCGGGAATTTCCTGATTAACCACAGGGGTTAATTTTCCTTAACAAGGATAAAGGTTTCTGCGGTGGGAATTGATCAAATACTCTACTAGTAGCGGGGCTAGCAGTGGGGCCACACGTGACACGCGTCAAAAGAACGAGGCAGCTTACTAGCTGCCTAAAATCAGTCGGGCAAAATTAAGGATTTTCCAAAATTTTGTCACAAAAACACACTTAAACGGACTCCTCACAACTAGCCCAAAGTTAGGGATGCCCGACAACTCCATACCCAGCCCATATACTGGACGGATATGAGAGGTCCGGACTCGTCCGGGCACCGCCGCCACGCCAGACCGGCCTGCTATGGCCCGCGCCGCCCCAATTACTGTCCCCACAAAAACTCGATTGGACCCAACAAACCCTAGTCAAACATTTTGTCCTCTCAGTAATGTCGCCCTCTCCGCGTCACTCCATCTTCTCCCCTTCCTCTCTCAATCTGTCCGTCCCCTTGACCATGTCTAGACCGATCACGCCTCCGACAGTGAGACCGATCCCATAGACTGGGGCAGCCGCCTGAAGGAGGACTCCGGCGCTGGCAGCGATGCGCCCAACGATGACGCTCTGCATCGCCATCCAGCAGTCGTGGCTGGACACAAGTGGGAGCTCGAACTCCGTGGCGCCCGCCGCAATGCGGCCCGCGCTCACCTGTCCTGCTTTCCACCGCTCCTGATCCGAAGCAAGGCGGCCCTCTCCCCTTCCCCTCCGACACCAACTCTGCTAGGCAGCCCCGGGTGCTCATGCTCGCGGCTTCCGTGTGGCAAATGACGGAGTCAGAGGCCAAGGCAGCATGCCGCGAGCAAGAGCGGGTTGTGGCTGCGGCGGAGGTCGGCTCTTCCCGCCAAAGCGCCTGCTCTGTCCTCGTTGACTCGGAGAAGACGCTCGTCCATGAGGTCATGCGTCATACATTGACCATGGCGGATTAGGATGCTAGGTGCCTCTTGCACAAAAATATGAAGACACTCCGACTCAGGCTTGAAGCTTTGGAGCGCCCCGCGAAGGACCACCATGGCCAAGGCGGCCCACCAACCGAACGAGCAGGCTCGTGCCACCTGCCGCCTCTCTGGCTACATCTCACTGGCGTTTGAGAGTGGCTCCACCAGCATGGACGAAGATGACGATCCTCCCACCGCCGATGCGTACACGGAGGAGATGGACCGCTGCGCCTATGACCGCAAGGGCAAGGGCCATGCCAAGAAATGGTGATCTCGCCTCTCCTCATCGTCTGGCTAGCAATATGTCTATTTTGGAGTAGTACTTTAGTCACGTATACGGTCCATATAATCATCGTACAGTACTCCGTGTTGCTATGTCTATCTTCTACGACCCTGTAGATACAAAGTAATACTCATTAACTTAGACAACTTTGTTTTTGTACAACCTTAATTAACTCAGACAACTTTGGTTTTGTACAGCCTTAACTTAGATAACTTCGTTTTTGTACTCCCCCGTTTTTATTTACTCTGCATATTAGAGTTAACTAAAGTCAAACTTCGTAAAGTTTGACCAAGTTTATAAAAAATAATGTAAACATTTATCGTAACAAATTTATACTATGTGAAAGTACATTCAATAATAAATCTAATGATGTTGATTTGTTATCGTATATGTTAATATTTTTGTTTATAAAATTGGTCAAAGTTTACAAAGTTTGACTTTGACCAAAGTTAATATGCGAGCTAAATAAAAACGGAGGGAGTACTTTGTCACATACCGTCCATATTGTCATCCAAGTACAATACCACTCCATAAGATATCACTAGAGATACTAAGCTCCCTGGAAATAATGAGCCGTGAGCGATCCAGGTTTTGGCCTCATAGTTGACCCCAGTGGTCAGTGGGAGTAAGCGTTGGCTTAAACTGAATATTTTTTAGGGGTACAAGCTGGATCCAGAAGTGTGTTTTGCATGTCGCTTGTGCAAGATTTATCAATACATATTTTCATTTTGAGTCCAAACGTGAAGCCACCAAGGCCCAAACACCACATCGATGCCTTCGGGCCTAACTCTTGCACATGCACACATCTGGCATTCTCCCAAGTGCCGCAGCCTGTGTCTGCCGGTGCCGACCGCCGTCCAGTGTAAAGTGGTTTTTGCATTTTTGGCCCCACATGTCAGACCGCCACCCAGTGTAAGGTGTTTTTTTTTTTTGCATTTGTGGCCCCACATGTCAAAAGTTGACCGATTGTGGGTACGGTTGGATTTTTATTCACACATTGACGTGGTGCTACTATATTGATCGGTAAACAAATCTTTAAATTTGTGAATGTTTTTTAAATTCATGAGTATTTTTAAATTGATGAACATTTCTGAATTTGGGAACTTCTTTTTTAATCCGAGACCATTTTCTAGATGCATGAATATTTGAGACCATCTGGGGACGAAAACAAATGTAAGGGGAGTGATTTTGAGAGCGGACGCATGACTGACCCGGGGTGCAGAGGACGTGCGACGTACATGGGTCTAGGACTATGCCTGCCTGCACGTGCGCAAGGTAGGGAAGTTGGAAAAAAGAGAAGTCTATTTCTGTGTAAATGGTTTGATAATCATTTTGGTTTATGTAGAAACACTGACAATATACCAAGACAGAAACAACTAGCGATGGAAACATCAATACGAACACCATAAACCAAGTAAACCAGAATACTGCTCAAATCAGTTCAGTTTGGTTCTTTGTTTTTCAGTGTAAAAGTGCTCATCTTTAACCATAATAGCCACAAAAAATTAACTCACAACCGAGAAACGGCGCGGCAAAGCGCGCGTCACCACCTAGTCTCTACGAAACCCCTGCAAATTCACGATCTCGTTACCGACCAAGGCCGCGCTGTGGTCCGGACGTAGGAGAACGTCCGGTCGATGCGGTAAGAGGAAGAGAGTACTTCCCCGTTGTGTCGGTCCTTGTCTCCGATCTGCACCACGCTGCCCTGTGACCTCTCCGCTTCACTCACGTTGTGCCGATACACGGCAAAGTTTTTGCCGGCGCTTCCAAGCGTCAGGACGCAGTCGCCGTGAGCGAAGTACGGCATCGCGAGCCTGTGCGCCTTCACCACGTAACGGCGGCTCCACCGCTCGCCCTGTAGGACCCATACTGTCACCGACTCGCCGTCGTCGTCCTCGACGGCCGCCCCCAGCCTCCCGTGCACGTTCGTTAGGCACGGACCCATACCGTCACCGCGTCGTCGCTGTCGTCGACGGCAGCGGGCCGGTCTGACAGGCACGGGAAGAGGCTCGACGGGCTTGACGCGCTCGTCTCCCAGGTCGAGCGACATGATCTTCCTGCGGCCCTTCGTGACCCAGTACACCGTGCCGTCGACGTCGGTGAGGCGGCAGGCGCCGGGGGTGCACCTGGAGTCGGGGCCGGCATGCACCTCCCGCCACGACGCCTCCCCCAGCGTGAACACCTGCACCATGCCGGGCTTACACAACCGGTCCAAGTGGCAGGGGATGTGCACGATCTTGTACTGCCGCGTCGTTGGGTGGCGCGCGAAGACGTACGTCTCGTGCCACCTCCAGCCGCCCGGCTTCTGCATGACGGCGGTGTCAGACAGTGGAAGCTCCGGGAGCCTGAACCCGTAGTCGGTCGCCGGGTTGACCAGCTGGACGTCGCCGCCGGGGTAGCCGGCCCCCCAGTCGCCGTCGTAGCACAGGCAGACGATGCCGTTGCAGGTGCCGACGATGCTCATGCGGCCGCGTCCTCGGTTGCCAATGCTCCACGCCTGAGATCTCAGGCAATGCCCCGCACCGGTGAAGTGCGCGCGTCCCTCGCTGTCCACAGCGAGGATGTTGCCCAGCCTCCGCATGTCCGTCCACGTGCGCTGGGTGACGACCTCCCGCCAGAGCCGGCAGACGAGGCGGGCCTCGAGGCGGGCGATGAGCGGCAGCCTCACCAGGATCTCGACGAGGGCGTCCATGGGGATGTCCATCGGTTGGCGGCGCGCGGCCTCGCCGTCGAACGTCGGTCAAGGAGTTAATTAAGGACGAAAAGTAGTAGTAGAACGTACGTCGGATGTAAGCTCTGCGCCGTCCTGTCTCATACAAAAGGATAGCATATATGAGGGACCCGTCTGTACTTGCGGTTTGGATTGTGTCCTCTTCCGACACCGTTTCGTGCATACGTACGTTGGACGCAAGTCGGTCCTCGGCGTCCGGCTTTGCATGAAATTTCGGGTCGGGTTATTCCGGTTTCCAAATCTCATATCTGAATTTGTCCAATATTCTTTTTGAACGGACATTTCCGTGCCGGAAATTTCAGGTTTGGGTTTCACCATTGCACGCTGTTGAGGAGCGTGTTCGCACATGAACACGTCACTATGTATCCTCGGCGTCGGGGTGATGCACCGCAATCTGTCGGGCGTCTCTGTAGACACAAAACCACACAAGCACGGGAGAGAACCGGTTCGTACGCACGGTGGCTATGTGTTGTCCTAGGTAGGTCTGATCGCCTTTAGGTCCTCGAGGGTCATTGCTCTCCAACACGAAGAACGAACGACAAACAAGAGAGAAAGTATATGGAAGAAATGTAAAAATTAGGCTCAAAAGTATATGTTTTTTTTTTGCGGAGAGTATATGGGTTTTTTGATTTTGTGTTGTTGTTCTGTTAGCCCTCACTTCTTATTTGTATACAAAGCTGGCCAACCAGGCTGGCCCGCGAGCACGCCGGCACGGCCCGGCATGGGCCAGGCACGACACGGGCTAAATGGGTCGTGCCAGGCATGCGGCACGCCTTGGGCCATGCCTGGGCCTGGAGGTTAGGCACGCGGGACGGCACAACATGGCCCGTTTATTTTTTTTGAAATATATAAATATATATGTCCTATATAAATTCCTAATACTCTAATATGCTTGCATATTTTTGTAGTGCTTACATATTTTTGTAGTGCAGTTTCTGTATTTTTAATCTTTTTTGCAATTCTAGAGCATCTTTGTATTTTTTTATTTCTTTGAGATGGAAAGTTATAAATATGTATGCGCTAATAAATCTCTAGATTCATCCTAAATAATACTTCACAATTTTTTAAAAAAAAACTCAACATTTTTTGGGCATTTTCCCCTGTTTTTCTAAGGTATTTCGTGAAAAGAAAAACGTGCCAGCGTGCCTAAGCGTGCCACGGGCCGGCCCATTTACCTCCTGTGCCGTGCTTGGGCTGCTGCTTGCAGCACGTGGGCCCGGCCCGGCTATTAATCGTGCCCTGGTGGGCCGTGCCGTGCCAGGCCCGTTTATGATGGGCCATGCCGTGTCATGCCGGCCCGCCTTGTTTGGCCAGCTCTGTCTGTATATAGGGTGGATGGACTTTCCATACAAGAAAAGGACTTGCATTGCCGTCCATACCATCGAAAATTAATCTAACTCAAACTTGTCACAACCGTCCAGCCGGACATCCGGTTACCAACCCGGATGATCCGGCCTTGCCCAATTTTTTCTACAACGACAAAATTTTCGCGCTGTAGAACTCGCATATGATTTGGGATGGAGATGACTCTAAAACGATTATCTGTTTGGACAAGACGAACAACTTACTGTGTCGACTGTACATGAAAAGAATGTTGCTCGTGTAGTGCACTGACACTTTTGCAAAACCCCCTCGTACCTTCAAATCTGTTACAAACAGGTAGCCGTCTCCTTCCTTTTTCCTCCGCCCATTGCCCGCGCACGTCGCAGGGTGAATCGTCGCCTAGGGCTTGCTCCGCCTCCGCTCAGGAGCTGCGGCCCCCAATTGCTCCGCCGCCACCCAGGGCTTGCTTCTTCGCCGCACAGGACCTGCGCCGCTCAATTGCTTGCTTCGCCACCGCCCAGGACCTGCGCCGCCGATATCCCCTCCCACCTCCCAGGGCCTGCGCCACCGTTGCCTAGGACCTGCGCGCGTCTGGGTCTCGAGCGCCTGGACCGCAAGCTCCCACATCACCTGGACCCCGAGCTCCCTCAAGTTTGTCCTGGACCTCAAGCACTCTCACAGGCCTGGAACACAAGCTCTCACGCGGGTCTGGACCTCAAGCTCGAGCTCCTTCTTCTACTCCTCTGCAACAGGCCCGGCCCATAGCCCGGGCAAATGGGGCACCCGCCCTGGGCCCCGAGCAGGCAGGGGCCCCAGCCCAGGTAATGTTCCTTCAGTAATTGATAAACAGCGGGAAAAAAGTCCCAACTCGCCAGCCCCACGAAGGAATCGATGGCTAATCAGAGTCCGCCGTTTGCACTGCACCCACGATCATCGTTCTCCTCTATTTACTCCTGGACTCCTCTGCTTCCTCAAATCGCGAACTCCTAGTACATCGCCGCCCCTTAAACTCCTCTTCGATTCCAAGGTCTCATCTACCTATTAATGGATACAGAAGGCGTGAATCCATTCCCCGGTCGATTCTCATTCCTTCTCAACGTTCTGCTCACTCCCCATCAACTAGATGTTGGAGAGACCGAGATGGTACGCGTTCTTATTTCCTGTAATCTCGTTCCTCAATTCAAAGATTCCACATAGCACATCGACCATATCCGCATGGATCTTCTTTTGCTCTTGCTCAGGACCTTAGGATAAGGGAGCAATTTTATTCACTTCATGGTATCATCTTCTTGTTCGTGCTGACTGCTGTGGCCTGCCGATCAAGCTAGCTACGTAGTACATCCACATCAATCTGTTTCCACATGCTTTTGTTATCTGTATTAAATATTTTAATGCAGCTTGTTTAGTTACATGTCTTCAAGAAAGTATTTTTCTGCTAGTATCATGTTAAGTTCTGATCGTCATGGTATTGGTATAAACATGAAATACTCAGCTTGCTTTACTATGCCTTCTGTAGGATAGTTTGGAAAAGATGAGTTACTCATTTTTTATTGAAGAACATGGCAGAATGGAGAGAATCCAGAAAAAAATGTCAGGTTATGCATTAGCTTTAGATATCTCATACAGTGCTCTTAGTCGGTCAATAGTTATGTATATGAAGTACTACAATTTTTTTGAGACTTTGTGTGTGAAGAAGGGCCCCTTATTCTTGACTTGCCCCTGGGCCCAGTATAGCTGTGGGCCGGCCCTGCTCTGCAACTAGATGTTCCTTCTCTGCTCGTGCTACCGCCCAGAGCTCCCTACTCGTGTGCTGCCGCCGAAGGTCCCCTGCTCATGCTTCTGCCGTTGAGAAGAAGTACAGAGCTCCTTGCTTTTCCATCTTCGATGCCGGACCTTCACCTTGCTCCCAGTATCTCCTCTGCAAGCACCCCGAGAATAAGTACAGGGCTCGGGCCTGTACCTTGTTGCCCGACCTGTATATATGATTTTTTTTTCAAAAAAACATTTTGTTTCTGAGTACAGGGCTCGGGCCTGTACCTTGTTGCCCGACCTGTATATATGATTTTTTTTCAAAAAAACATTTTGTTTCTGAAATCTTGAAACTACAATCCGTTTTGCATAAATTGCAATTGCTAGCTATCTTGGGCTGCGCCAACAAAGAATTACTTTTTGTTGCCGGCACCAACAAGAGATATACTTTTCGTTGCGTACTCTTGAAAAAAAATAACAGTCACATATCACGCATTCAGTCATGATCTCAAGTAGCTGCAGCCAAGCAGAGTGTTAAGGAATTACTCTCCCCGTAAAGAAATACAAGAGCGTTTAGATCAAGTGATCTACAGAGGGAGTACGAGACAAGATTAAGACAATCAGATTGACGGACTGATTAAGATGCTGGAAATGTATGGGATACACATTTACTTTTTCAAATGCAGGACTTTGAACAATATAACCATGATAAAATTCAGTGAAAGTTTAGCACATGATACAACCGTACTTCAAGAGAAATGAACGACGCGTTAGATCCAAAAATTTCTTGCACAGCCATGCATAGTGTTCATGGCAGATTGCTTGATACAATTCTGTTCCTTGAATATGCTTCTGCATGCACATGCGATGAGCAAGCCCCGCACACGCACTACAGGCCTGTGGAGGTTTGTTGGATATGCCTTTCCCTCCAGAAATCATCAGGCGCTGCAAGAACTGATGAAGTGCACTATTCAGTGAAAACATTACCCAGTCCAACTATAAGATGGAGAGAGCTGCTCCAAAAGAAACCATAGTGTGTGCAAGAAAGCTTTCGATTTATTTTGAGTAATCTCTCTATCCTGCCAAAGGCAATAAATTCCGAATTTCGGGTTTGGTGAAAGGCTAGTGAGTATTGCTCAATCTTCAAAAACTAAAACACCTCAATCCTAGAGCACCTCGACAGTTCTGTCGTTTGTAGCCCAGCCTATCTGATGCTCTCCATGGCACAGGCTCAATCTGCAAAAGAAAGCAACATGCGGTCCAAACAGAGGGTAGTACAACTGACATAATATAGTTCATAGGAAGTTCTTATTGCAGATCACATAATAAAAAAAGCAATAAGAGTAGGTGGTGAGACAATATAGACGAGATGGATACATACATACATACATACATACATATAATAAAAAAGATCTAGAGGGATCATTAGAGAATCCATAATATAATCCTAAAATAAACAGACAAACCAAGGACAGTCATGAGACATGAGATAATCCGTAATCCACAATCCCCTCTCTATCGTCAGTTCGACACACAGGCATTATTTTCAGGTCATATAGTCCAGTTCAGCTCACATGCAAACTTTTTCCACTTATTAATCACCATGGCGTCATCTCCGGTCACTGCTCATCTTCTTGCACGCCTTTGCCTGGCATATCAAATTTAGCATTGTGTGATGGCGGAAACGTCTTGCCCTATCCTGGGCGACGTGCTACGTGTTATATAGCAAGGGCGCAATAACCCTGAGGCGCATACATGAGTTGGTTGAGAAGATAAGAGAGAATCGGGATACAACTTGAGGAGAAAGATAGCAAGAGATAAACTTAGTTACAACCGAATAGATATGATATCCTAGCTAAACTACCTCCTGAACTATCTCTGAAGATCCTCCTTTGTCACGTATGTGTAATGCGCCATGTATGTTTAACACCCCCCCTCAATCACAACTTCATCAAGTTGAGATTCTATTTGAAATTTTCAAAGCTTCTCACAGGCAGAGCCTTTGTAAATCCATCTGCAAGCTGATCTTTAGGGTGGATAAAGCGAATATCAAGTTGCTTTTGAGCAACTCTCTCACGGACAAAGTGAAAATCTATTTCAATATGTTTTGTCCTTGCATGAAAAACTAGATTGGCAGACAGATAAGTTGCACCGAGGTTATCACACCACATACATGGAACTGGTGTGTTCTTTATGCCCAGTTCTTTCAGCATGGACTGAACCCATATAATCTCAGCTGTAACATTTGTCAGTGCTTTATACTCTGCCTCTGTGCTGGATCTAGAAACAGTAGCCTGTTTTCGAGCACACCATGAGATTAGATTCGGTCCAAAAAAGATTGCAAAACCTCCAGTGGAGCGTCTGTCATCCAGACATCCTGCCCAATCTGAGTCAGAAAAGGCACTAACAAGATTTGAAGATGACTTGCTGAAATCTAGACCAATGTTCATAGTTCCTTTGACATATCTCACTATGCGTTTTGCAGCAGTAAAATGGACATTAGTAGGTGCATGAAGAAACTGGCACACTTTGTTAGCAGCAAAAGATATATCAGGTCTGGTCAAAGTGAGATACTGAAGTGCTCCTACCAAGCTCCTGTACTTTGTGCTATCTTCTGGATTCAAGAGATTACCTTCTGTGAGAGACAACTTTTCTGAGCTAGATAATGGAGTAGGTGTTGGCTTACAACCTTGCAGTCCAGCCTTTTTTACCAAATCAGCTGCATACTTTTCCTGAGAGAGATGAAGCCTACTTGCATGTTTCTTCACCTCAATTCCAAGAAAATAGTGCAAGTCACCAAGGTCCTTTAGAGCAAAATCTGCACTCAAATCTTTCAACAGTCCTGTGATTGCTTCATTTGATGAGCTTGTCACAATGACATCATCAACATATATCAAAACAAATATGCATGTGTTGGACTTGTTGTAAATGAATAAAGAAGTGTCAGATTTGGATGGAATAAAGCCAAGTGCTTGCATCTTATGACAGAGACAAGAGTACCATGCTCTCGGTGCTTGCTTCAACCCATAAAGTGCCTTATCAAGTTTGCACACATAAGAGGGGGAATTTTTGCTTTCAAACCCAGGAGGTTGCTTCATGTACACTTCCACTTCTAGAACACCGTGAAGAAACGCATTCTGAACGTCTAACTGTCTGAGACTCCAGCCCCTAGAAACAGCAATAGACAAAACAAGACGGATGGTTGCAGCTTTAACAACTGGACTAAAGGTATCCTCATAGTCAATACCACACCGTTGTTTTGCAACGAGCCTAGCCTTGTAACGGTCAATAGTTTCATCAGATTTTCTCTTGATCCTGAATACCCACTTGCAATCAATTAAATTTTTACCTTGCTGTGGAGGAACTAAGTGTCATGTCTTATTTTTCTTTAGAGCTATGTACTCTTCATTCATTGCTTTCTTCCATTTTTCATCACCAAGTGCTTCTTCTAGAGTATGAGGTTCACTCGGTTCACCTGTAGAACAAACCATGCCATATTTTGTTACACATTTGTAATTAACAGGTTGTATTACTCCCTTTTGTAGTCGTGTACGCCGAGGAGAAGTGCCCAGATTTTCAGCCACAGATGATCCCGCAGGCTGAACAGGAGTTTCTGTAGGGGCTGATCCCGAGGATGATCTGCGCGCAGGAGCAGCAGATTCTGCCCCGCTCGGATTTTCTGTGGCAAGGGGCAGCGGCTACCCGTGTGCAGAATCCGCAGAAGATCCCGCCGCAGCAGCAGGTTCATCATTGCCACATGATGGCGAATCAACCTCGGGTCTGACGCCGGTCGGATGCACACGCTGGTCGGCGCTGGATCCCACGCCAACTTCGGGCCCCGCACCGGTCGGGCGGACCGGGTGGCGCCACTTGTAGCACACCGGTTGGCCGGTGAAGTGTGCACGGACAAGTGGCGGATGGCGATTGGTGCGGAGATGACGACGCGCCGCATCCCGTGAGAGGTGGCCGCGTGGGGCACGCCTGGTCCGAGGCGGGCGTGCACGCTGCTGGCGCGTCTGCCGCCACTGATCCCGAGGCGGATCTGATACGTTGCAGGCGCAGGCGAACGGATCCCGAGGGGGATTTGTCTCCAGATTCCGGGCACATGAAATATGGCGCCGGTGGAGGATTTTCTTCTCTAATTTCGCCATTTTTCTCGTTGTTTTCACCTGTAACACCACAAGGCTCATGCATATCATTAGTAAGAGGGTTAGTCAGTAGTTGATCATCACTATTGTTTCCCCCTTGATCAACACCGGAGAGATGAGGAGACAAAAGAAGGATCTCTTGGCGAAGAAGAGCACCGGCGGTTGGGTGAAGATCAGCGAAAGGAAATTTGGTTTCATCAAATACAACGTCACGTGAGATATACACATGGCCAGTGGCAACGTCGAGGCACTTGACACCTTTATGTTGGGTGCTATAGCCTAGGAAAACACATTGTTTGGAGCGAAACATGAGCTTTCGATTGTTGTATGGGTGAAGATTGGGCCAACAGGCACACCCAAAAACACAGAGAGATTTGTAGTCGGGTTTAACATGGAAGAGTTGTTCT
Source organism: Triticum aestivum (assembly GCF_018294505.1). Classification (NCBI taxonomy): domain Eukaryota; kingdom Viridiplantae; phylum Streptophyta; class Magnoliopsida; order Poales; family Poaceae; genus Triticum; species Triticum aestivum. The sequence continues at coordinate 722,259,395 of NC_057800.1, read as the reverse complement.
AGTGGTGTTTCATTATTAATGACACGACTAGGAAGCATGTTGATGATGTGAACGGCTGTGAGGAAAGCCTCATCCCAGAACTTGAGGGGCATAGATGCGCCGGCGAGGAGGGCTAAACCAACCTCAACTATGTGTCTGTGCTTGCATTCAGCAGAGCCGTTCTGTTGATGAGTGTGATGACATGACACATGATGTGATATGCCAAGGTTTTGGAAAAAGGAATTTAATTTTTCATATTCCCCTCCCCAGTCCGACTGGACAGCAATGATCTTACTATCGAATTTTCGTTCAACGAGAGCTTGAAAGTTTTGAAAAACTTTAAAAACATCAGATCTCTTTTTGAGAAGGTAAATCCAAGAAAATTTGTTGTAGTCATCTATGAAGCTCACATAGTAAGTGTGTCTACCAACAGAACTAGGAGCAGGGCCCCAAACATCAGAGAAGATTAATTGCAAGGGTTTGGTAGAAATACTAGTAGATATGGGATAAGGCAATTGACGACTTTTTGCACGTTGACAAGAATCACAAATAGTTTCAAGATCACGCTCACCAACAAACGGGAGCTTATTTTTCCTAAGCAGTTTTTCAACTAAAGAGAAAGTAGCATGTCCTAATCTATCATGCCACCATGTTGATGAGAGTTTGGCAGCACCATAGACTTGTTTATTGAATCTTCTACGCTCCGGAATCAACGGGTAGAGCCCTCGAACGCATCTACCTCGATAGAGCAATTTCTTCGTTGCCTGATCCTTGATCAAGAAAAAATAAGGATGAAACTCAAGGAAGACATGGTTGTCAATGGCAATTCTATGAATAGAAAGAAGATTCTTGTCGGCACTAGGAACTAGCAAGATTTTCTTTAGATGAATTTTATGATGAGGGGTACTAAAAAGTGAGTGACCAACATGACTAATCCTCATACCTTCGCCGTTGGCAGTGTAGATTTGATCCTTGCCCCGGTATTTTTCCTTCATGGTGACCTTCTCGAGCTCGTTGGTGATGTGGTTGGTAGCCCCACTATCAACGTACCAGTTCGTGTCAACGCTGTAGGAGCTGTCGGCAGCCACAACAACCTTGTCCTCGTCTTGGGAGGAGTCGTCATCTTCATCGTAGCGGTACTAGAAGTCCTTGGCTATGTGCCCAAGCTTTCCACAGATCTGGCAGCGGGGCGCATCAGGACGAGACCAGCTGGAGCCGCCGCCGCGGCGAGGCTTGGAGTTGATGGAGCGGCCGTTGCGAGAGTTGGAGGAGCCGCCGCTAGTGTTGTTGTTTCCTCCTGACCGCCCCTTGTTGCGGGGAGATCCACGCGAGCGAGAGCCACCACCACGACCGCGAGATGCGGCGTTGGCCGAAGATTTGAAGCCGCCGGAGGAGCCGTGGAACTGGGCCATGCGCTGGTCAAAGTTACTCAGCATGACATAGAGCTCGTCGAGGGTGACGGGCGTGACGCGGGCGTCGAGGGCGGAGACGAGCGGCTGGTAGTCGACGTCGAGGCCGTGGAGGATGTACGAGATCAACTCGTCGTCCTGGATAGGTTTTCCGGCGGCGGCGAGTTCATCGGCGAGGCCGCGCAGGGAGGCAAAGTAGGAGGCGACCGATTGGTTGCCCTGCTGCGCGTTGATGAGCGCAGTCCTGATGTTGTTGACGCGGCTGAGGGACTGGGACGAGAACATGCCCGCCAAGGCCACCCACAGGCCGCGCGTCGTGGTGATCGCTGTGACCACGACCAACACCTCCTTGGAGAGGGTACTCAGCAGATAGGCAAGCACCTGTTGATCCTACCGGACCCAAAGTGGGTGGAGAGGGTTGGGCTCAGAAGACTCCTTGTCGTCCTTGTCTTTGGTGACGTGGAGTCTGGCCAGCTCCGGCGCGGTGTCGTTAACGTAGCCGAAGACACCGGCGCCCCGCAGGTGGGGTGTGACCTGCGTGCGCCACAGCACGTAGTTCGTGCGATTGAGCTTCTCGGTGACCTGGCCATTGAGGCTAGGTTGAGCGGCGCCGGAGGATGAAGACATGGCTATGCACTAGATGCAATAGGGAGGCTAGATTGGAAGAGGAAGGCTCTGATTACCATGTGCGATGGCGGAAACGTCTTGCCCTATCTTGGGCGACGTGCTACGTGTTATATAGCAGGGGCACAATAACCCTCAGGCGCATACATGAGTTGGTTGAGAAGATAAGAGAGAATCGGGATACAACTTGAGAAGAAAGAAAGCAAGAGATAAACTTAGTTACAACCGAATAGATATGATATCCTAGCTAAACTACCTCCTGAACTATCTCTGAAGATCCTCCTCTGTCACGTATGTGTAATGCGCCATGTATGTTTAACAAGCATGTCTTCAGTAATACAAGTAGTTTGGAAGAAACAAAAAGCTGATCCATACACAACTTCGTAGCACGGCCCTAATATATAGCCGCTGCTTTAGACTTCCTTGTGAAACGGACTGCTGAAAAATGCCAAACTTGTTTACAAGATGTAGCACTCTATCAGTAAATAGTTTATAGTAGTATAATGCAGCAACAACCAAGGTGAAATAGTGTATATCTGCTTCCACCACATGTTACAGTTGCATGTTGTTGGTGCTGTGTATCTATACTAGGGGTGCAAACGGATCGGATGCGGATCGAATAGTGCTCTTACCACTTCCATTTTTATATTTTCAAAACAAATACGAATCCGAATACGGATGTTCTCAGATATAGATGTGGCTCGGATATTATTCGAATATGGATACATATCGGATATTTTCTTAATTCGGAACGGATACGAATTATATCAACATGTTGCTTAAGTAAATTAGTCGATAGCTATGCAACTTAAAATAATCAACTTGTGACATACAATAAGTCAATGATAAATAGGTTTATGAATAAATACTATTGTAATGCATAATAATTTATAAGTTTAATCATATAAAGAGTAAAATTTGACCACTTATTTGGCTTTTATTTTAGATAATTGGAATATTGGGCCTAGAATTTTAAAAAATACCTCCCATAATCTTATTCGGATACGGATATATCCACTTCCATATCCATATTTGTGTCAAAATCTCCTACCATATTTTATTTTGTATTTGTTTAATAAATTCGGATACGGACAATTTCCATTTTCATTTTGATTCGGATGCGGATGTTTCGGATACGAATAGACATTTTCTCGAATACGAATATCGGATATTTCGGATTATCCGCTACCACTTTCCATCCCTAATCTATACTAATATATAATGTGTTTAACGCCACAGCAGGTTCTTCCCAAATCACCCGCAAAAAAAAAAAAGGTTCTTGCCAAATCCATAGCGCCGAACGTCACCAATCCTAAATCTGTCCTTGAGATGAATGGTATCATTGACCTGGCATATTTTATTTCGGTTGAATTCAGAGTATCCACCCTACTAAACCCTGTACTGTCTATGTGTGTGATATGATGATATACATCCACCCTACGTTGCAAAAGGTGATCATATGCGAGAGGTCGACCCAGGCCACTAGGCCTGAATCCCCTCCGATGGCGATTGCCTTATGTCAAGATGGCAACGGGGACGAAGCCCATCGGGTTTTGCCTTATCAAACTCATCCCCACGAGAAAATCGTAAACCCGTCCCCGTCCCCATCACCGTGTGCGGGGCTAGTTTTCTGCCCGTCCCCTAAACCCATCGGGTTTCGGGGAACCCACGATAAAATCAAAATATTTAAACAAACATAGTGGCGACAAAGAATAACATTTCAGCAGCAAAACAAGCACATTTCAGCAGCATAACTTGAGTAAATTTCAACAAAAAACAATAGTAGATGGGTCAACAACTATATAAGTTCTGAAATAGAACAATGTAGTGCTTCCTCTATCTACGTGCTTCAACTTTGACCGTAAATTTAACTAGCAAGGCCGATTGCGGCGGGAGCAAAAGTTATATCAGTGATTTCGTATTCGAAAGAAGTTTTTAATTATGTAACTTTTTCTCCCGCCGCAGTCGGTCTCGTTCGTTGAATTTATTCGACCTCGGAAAGCGCGGGCGCACTATATTTTGGAATGGAGGGAGTACATTATTTAGCACGCACCGATCCATCTTGACTCAAGTGGCCCAAAGCCACAATGCCCGAGGAGCTGAGCCCCACAACATCGAGGCCCTGGAGTACAAACCAACCCCTCACTCGGTCGCTGCAGTGTTGCTCGCTCTTTAGGACTCTCTCTCCCGCACAACACGACACCTAAACCTAAACCTAGGTCCCCCAGCCGTCGCCTGCTGCTGTAATATGCTCCCGTTTTTCTTTCAAATGTTGTTGTTTTCATTGACTGCTCGTGGGGACGGGTTCCCCGTGGGTTTTCAAAACCTGATGGATTTAGGGGACGGGCAAAGATTTAACCCCGCGCATGTTGATAGGGACAGGGACGGATTTACGATTTTCTCGTAGGGATGGGTTTGGGCAAGCAAAACCCGGTGGGTTTCGTCCACGTTGCCATTTTGACTTGGGTGTGTGGATAGATTTTTGTGGGGAAGGGGAGGTTGGGGGCGATGAGGGTCGGAGATCGAGTGGTCGAAGTGATGGGAGGATTGCGGCCGGCGGTGGATTAGACGGCGGAGCGTGCAGCGCGATGACGAACTGGCCGAGTGGCGTGCTCGCGTGGGCTCGACGGCGATGTGCTAGCTAGTGCGTATATATATTAGGCCCACTCTCTGCTTAGGGCCATTTTTGTTTGATATAATTAGCCCGGTCCAGTAATGATCGTCGGCCTTTTGCGAAAAGGTACCGGCTATGACACTAGCTGAATCTTATTTTTGTCTAAAAAAGAGCTGAATCTTTATAGGGTTGTAGAAAAGGATAGCGGCGTTTTGGTGCCCGCCTAGGTGTGAACAGTAATTTCATAAAAAATAGTAAAAATATTTTTTTTAAATCTGATTTCTTTTTCTCATCGAAGATGCTTGAGTGCGCTATGTGGATGCAAAAAATCATGGTGAAATGACTTTGGGAAGCCTTCAACAAAAAAAAATCAGGTGTGAAAGAAACTTTGAAAAAGAGCATTGTCAAGAACTGATTTTTGCGCGGGAATATCATTTTCACAACAAAATTTTGCAAGCAGCTAGCACACAACAACATCTTAGATAATAAAATAACATTTTTTAAAATTTCTTCAGTATTTTTTTTATAACTCTACTATTCATCGGGAGCATATAAGCCTCGGCTCAATCATGGATATCCGTAAAAGGCCACTACCTTATTGTGTTTTCTAAAAAAAATGTTTGCACCGCAAAAGGCTATCTTAGTGTGTCCTTGAAAAAACAATAGTAGTAATTTTTCTTGATGATGGGCATGTCGTGACCAACATAAGTTGATCCAGCAACCAGCTTGATGATGGACATGAGCCGAGTCACACGTCATGAGATAGTTCGAAACAATATGGATGTGTAAACAACACGTCATGAGATAGTTCGAAACAATATGTACGAACTTGTGAGGTGGAGTGCATGGCTAAGTGTTCGAAACAATATGGAGGTGTAGCTAAGTGTTCGAAACAATATGGATGTGTAAACTGCAGCCTGCGGGCGGTGAAGCCATCCTTGCTCATGAGCAGTCGGCCGGCGGTGGACAGAGGGAGGGGGCGCATGGCTGTGCTGCGGAATCGAGAGCCCGACGTGTACACCTTTTGAGGTATTGTTTGATGCCACCCACAGCCATGAGCATCGACCTCATGTCAACGAAGGTCCGCCAGAGGCATATCACCAGCTCAAACTAGTCGACCATGGGGGAGTGTAAATTCTCGATGCTACCACGTAGCTTCACCTACGCCATCCAACTTTCTGTTTTTATATGCTCCCTCCGTTCATTTTTGTAAGTCGTTTTAGACAACTCAAAATAGGTTGTTTTGCACATTGTCTGAAATGTCTTCAAGATCTTATAAAAGTGAACAGAAGGAGTAGTAAATAGCTCTTTTTCATTTTTTAGAAAACAAGAGAACATTTGACCTTGAAACTTTGCAGGTCAAAGACACACAAGTGGCACTCATAAAATGTTTTCGGTTTTTTCTGATGCAACATAAAATACTCAAATTATAAACTTCAAACAAGATTCATCAATTTAAATATTTATTTATGTTGCGTCAAAAATATCTATTTTTTTACCCATGATAGTACTCGTGTGATGTTGACCTGCAAAGCTTCTAGTTCAAATGTTTTCTCATTTGAGAGGGAACCAACTTAAAAAGTTTGGACGCACCAATTTGATGCAAGAAATAGATGGTCAGAATAGAGGTTCTTTCTTACACGTCTCAAGCGACCAGTTTGTATCCGGAATTCCGGATCCAACTCCAATCGACTGTGCATATATATAGATCGATCGAAGAACCGCACACAACGAAAACAAGATCGACGGAGAAAGATGGAGGAGGCGGCGGCGACGGCAGTCCAGCTCCCTGACGAAGTGCTCCGAAAGATCTTCCTCCTCGTCAAGGACACGGTGGCCCTCTTCCGCTGCGCCACAGCGTGCAAGCGGTGGTGCAGTTTGCTCGTGTCCGACCCCTCCTTCCTCCGCCGCTGCTTGCCGGAGGACGCGTGCCGCTCGTCGCCTTTCCCCGGCTTCTTCGCCCAGCAACGGCGCCCTAGAGGGCTCCCCGAGCCGTGCTTCGTCCAGGGGCCCCGTCCGGTGTTCGGCCTTCTCGACTGTCCCCGCCTTGTCGGCTGTGCCGACTCCGCCGTGCCGTTGACCTCTCGCGGCGTCCTCCTCCTCGTCCGCGTCGGCGACCTACCAGTCCTGTGCAACCCGTTGACCGGCAGGTTCAAATCGCTGCCCCCTCTAAAGCTTAACTACGGTTCTTCCAATTACTCCACCGGGTACGCCATCCTTACCGCCACGGACTGTTCAAGCTCGGAGGACGGCGACGGCGACGGAGACGGAGACGAGCTGTCCTTCTTCAAGGTTCTCATCATGATCATCCAGAAGGACACCATGCAGTACCGTCTTCACACGTTCTCGTCGGCCGGTGACTGGGGATGGAGCACGTGCGCCGGCCGCGTGAACCACAACCTGTGCGCGCCGCTCTGCCAGCAAAACGCGGTCGTGTGCGGTGGCGCCGCGCGGTGGTTCTTCTGCAACAAGTCAGGCTTGCACTCGTTTCCTGGTTTGATGTCAGTACCAAGACCGGCGACGTCTCCACGGCAAAGCTACCGATCGTGATACCACGAGACCCCCTCAGCCCCAAAACCCATGACGAGCCATACTTTAGCCTCGACGCCGAGGGGAGGCTCACGTTGTTCTCGCTGCAGCTAGACTGCAACCAGCTGGATATCTGGACGTGGCACGATGACGGAAGGCCCGTCCCTACTTTGTTGAAGCTAGATCCACCGTCGAAGAAGAAGAAGAAGACGAAGGCTGGACGTGGGGTGGAGTACGCGTGCTTGGGGGAGAAGAACGGCACGTTGCTCATCAAGGACGATCAACAGCGCGTCTATGCTGTCAGTGTCAAGACCGGGGTGATGCAGGAGGTAGCAGATTGTCCGCGCGGTGGCGTCGGCCGTAGAGAGATTGTGCCCTTGGAGATCGATTGGCCGGCGCTAATTGTTTCTCGCCTTCGAGAACTGGCCATGGAGTAAGATTTTATTAAACTTGTTTCTTGTGCACTGCTAGGTGTGGCTTGGATGGTTGGATGGATTCGTGAACCATATGTTTATTATGAAGATGGAGCGAGTTGCATGATTTGTAATCATATAGAGCAGTTATTTAGTGTTAATGTATTCCTTTTGTATTGATCACATTGTGTAGGCATGAGATCACCTCCCGATTGTATTCTGACTCGGCAAGGGATCCCTCTTGATCTTCCTTGATGGTCAAGTATTGTAACCTATATATTGTATATGGAACCGCCCCATGGTGTAACATACTTGTCGGCGAGTGGGTCATGGATTCCGGGGCCACTGTCCACATGGCTTCCGACCCCGCTATGCTTCATCATCTCACCCCTTCAACTTCTTCTTCCATAGTAACTGTGGGCAATGGCTCCACCTTGCCTATCTCTCACACCGGTCATGCATCTCTACCCACTTTCACCCGCACACTCCTACTTAACAATGTTCTTCTTGTTCCTCATATTGTCAAAAACTTACTCTCTGTTCGACGCTTCACGATTGATAATCTTTGTTCAATAGAATTTGACCCCTTTGGCTTTTCTGTGAAGGACCTTCGCACCAAGGCCGTGATTCTTCGCTGCAGTAGCTATGGAGACCTCTATGTCTTCCCATCGTCCGTCGTCAGTCATCACGCCCATGGACTCCTCGCCACCACCTCCACTGAGCTTTGGCATTGCCGCTTAGGTCATCCCGGACGTGACGCTATGTCACACCTTCATAAACAGTCTTTTGTTTCTTGTAATAAAGCAGCCTTACGTATTTGTCATGCATGTCAACTTGGCAAGCACGTGCGTTTGCCCTTCGCTAGGTCATCTTCAATAAGCGTTGAACCATTTAAGTTGATACATTGTGATCTTTGGACATCAGTAATTCTGGTTTTAAATACTACCTCATCATTGTTGATGATTGTTCACATTTTATGTGGACCTTTCCCCTTCGACAGAAATCCGAAACCGCTGCCATACTCATAAACTTTGTTGCCTATGTCCGCACTCAGTTTTCTCGTCTTCTCGTAGCCATGCAGGCCGACAATGGCACCGAGTTCCTCAACTCCACCGTCACCACCTTCCTCTCCGCTAACGGTATTCGTCTCCGCCTTTCTTGTCCCTACACTTCTGCCCAAAACGGAAAGGCCGAGCGTGCCATTCGTACGATCAATGACGTCGTTCGCACCTTACTGTTCCAGTCATCCATGCCGCCCTCCTATTGGGCCGAGGCACTCGACACCGCTACCCACCTAGTCAACATACGCCCCTCCCAAGCCATAGACTTCGTATACCCTACATCCGTCTACACGACACTCCACCTGATTACACCGCCCTTCGTGTCTTCAGTTGTCTATGCTATCCGAATCAATCCGCCACCGCTAAGAACAAACTCTCCCCTCGCTCTCTAGCATGCGTGTTCATCGGCTATCCTAGCCAACACAAGGGCTACCGTTGTCTAGACCTCGTCACTCGGCGAGTTATTGTTTCTCGTCACGTCGTCTTTGACGAAAACATCTTTCCCTTCTCCTGTTCTAAAGACCGTCCACAAAACTCCCTGTCCGCCCTTGATTTTTTACTGGATCTAGCGGCCACCACCCCCAACCCACCCGAACCCATTATGCATGGCCGCCCGCAACCCGCTTTGCATGGCAACCTCACACCCCCTCCTGCGCCCCCCGCGCCAGCTCTTCCCCGCCCGCGTAGCGCGCGCCACCACACTCCTCGCATGCCTCCTCCCTGCTTGCTACACGCGCGCCCACCCACGCCTCCACCCTGCCCGCTGCATGCGCGCCTCTCTCACCAGCCATCATGCATGCGCCCACATCACCCGCCATGCAAGGTGAATCATCACCTTTCCCCACGCCGGCTTCACCCAACAGCCCGCCTCCAAGCCCAACGAACTCCCAGACTATTCTGACGGCCCCTTCCCTGTCTACCCACTCCACGTCTCCTGATTCATCGCCACCTGTTGTGATTCACCGCCCCCCATCTCCTTCTAACACACACACCATGCTCACGCGTGCTAAACGCGGCCTTTTTCAGCCCGTTGATCGTCTCAACCTAACGGTGTCTCACTCGACTCCCTCCCTTGTTCCCAAAACATACCGGGGTGCTCTTCATGATCCTCACTGGCGTCGTGCCATGCTCGAGGAATTTGATGCTCTTGTTGCTAATGGGACTTGGTCACTCGTTCCACGCCCTTCTCGTGCTCATGTTGTTTCAGGGAAATGTATCTTCAAACACAAGTTCCACGCCGACGGCAGCCTTGCCCGCTACAAGGCTCGATGGGTGGTCCGTGGATACTTTCAGTAGCCGGGCATCGACTTCGACGAGACATTTAGTCCGGTCGTCAAGCCAGCCACGATCCGCATCGTCCTCAGCCTTGCCATATCCCAGGCATGGCCAGTTCACCAGCTCGACGTCAAGAACGCCTTTCTCCATGGCAATCTTGATGAGGAGGTCTATTCTCAGCAACCCCCGGGATTTGTCGACGCCCGCTTTCCCGACTACATGTGCCGTCTTCACAAATCGCTCTACGGTCTTAAGCAGGCGCCGCGCGCTTGGTACCAGCGGTTTGCTATGTTTGCACATCAGATGGGATTTGTCGCCTCCAAGTCGGATGTTTCCTTGCTCATCTACAAGAGCGGCCACGACATCGCCTACATTCTTCTCTATGTGGATGACATCGTCATCACCGCCTCCACGGATCGGCTCCTTCGTCATCTCACTCAGCAGCTCCACTTTGAGTTTGCCATGACGGACCTTGGCGCCCTATTCTTCTTCCTCGTTATTTATGTCACTCGGACAACGTCTGGCATGGTGCTATCGCAGCGACAGTATGCGTTGGATCTTCTCCATCGTGCGGGCATGGTGGACTGTCATCCATCCTCCACTCCTATTGATGCTAAATGCAAGCTCTCGACACAGGATGGCGCTCTTCTTGCAGATCCAACGGAGTACCGCAGTTATGCTGGAGCACTACAGTATTTGACGCTCACACGTCCCGACATTGCACACGCTGTTCAGCAGGCTTGTCTCTATATGCATGCACCTCGCGAACCGCATCTTCATCTGGTCAAGCGTATCCTTCGGTACATTAAAGGAACTCTTGACCTCAGCATGCATATCTCCCGCTCGTCATCGGCATCTCTCACGGCTTACTCCGATGCTGACTGGGCCGGATGCCCAGATACCGGACGCTCTACATCTGGATACTGCGTTTATCTCGGTGATAACCTAGTTTCTTGGTCCTCTAAGCGCCAAACCACGGTTTCTCGCTCCAGCGCCGAGGCGGAGTATCGTGTCGTAGCTCATGTTGTGGCCGAGTGTTGCTGGATACGGCAGCTTCTCGGGGAGCTTCATCATCCCCTCACGACTGCCACCATAGTTTTTTGTGATAATGTCAGCACTGTCTACATGGCTTCAAACCCAGTTCAGCACCGACGTACCAAGCACATCGAGATCGACATTCACTTTGTTCATGAGAAGGTGTCCCTTGGAGAGGTGCGGGTTCTTCATGTCCCTTCGTCGCATCAGTATGCTGATGTCATGACAAAAGGCCTCTCGTCGCAGCTATTCTCCGAGTTTCGTTCCAGTTTGTGCTTACTTCCCTATGACGCACAAACTGATGGGGGATGTTAAAGTATTCCTTTTGTATTGATTACATTGTATAGGCATGAGATCACCTCCCGATTGTATTCTGACTCGGCAAGGGATCCCTCTTGATCTTCCTTGTTGGTCAAGTATTGTAACCTATATATTGTATATGGAACCGCCCCATGGTGTGGCGTGACATACAAAACATACTTGTCTTCTTTTAGGTTTCTTGAACCCATGAAGCTATTTGTGTTTTTGTATCCTCCTAAATATTTAGCACTTGTACCAATAATAAGTATGTTGTGCCTTCCGTAGTTTCAACATACAATGGGCTTTGTTGTATTTCCTCTTTTTTCTATTTACTAGCAAACGTGCCCGTGCATTGCAACGGAAGAGTGAACTTTTTTTTTATCCGAGCCACTATTTTCATTACGATTCAATTTGACTCTGACTCGTCATATTGATGGCGTGCACCTACGACCATACTCACACAACATCTGGGTGGTGCCATTTGACACTGAGGAGGCTGCATCTATAAATTAACTTTATTTAAGAATGCATATATGTATCACCGTCACATGCAACAACTGTAACATAAATTAAGATCTTATTTACCAGTTCCAATGATGACTATCACACTAATAGTTTGGATTTTTTTCAAAACAAACCTTCATGTACTTATGATGTTCATGAATTTTATAACTGTATGTGCATCCTATAAAAATTGTTTGTGTACTCACTTAAAAAGTTCTGTTGTCCATTGGTAAGTATGCGTGCGGATTTCACCAAGAAAAGGCACATACGTAGGGTCTTAGATTATGAAACATGTACAAATAGAGAACACGATGAAAGTATAGCATGCCCAAGGATCATATTATTTTCCTTCACTCGCTCCTTGCCAACCAGCACACAATATTGTGTATGGCATGTTCATTTGCAATACGGATCCCCACCGATACGAAATAAAGACGGATCATGTGTCATTGATTAACATTGCACCCTAATATCCATTTTAAAAATAATGAACATGTAAAATAATATCATATTGAAATTCTACACATTTTTCTAATCAAATTCCATATATAACATGTTAAATTTTAAGTTACGGTTTAAAAGATATGGTTATTTGATTTTCTTTTATTTTTAATAGACTGTGGGGTGATTAATGCAGACTTCAGGGGAGGGGGTTATGTAAAACTGAAAAAACGATTCACTATACCACTTAAGTATGAACCGCGAGTTAATTAGCATAAAAGACAGGGGGTTTTGTGTAAATACAGGAAAAACGATTCGTACTGCCTCAAAGAAGGACTGTGTGTAAATTACTGGGAAAGGAAGGGGGTTTTCTGCAAAATATGATATGACGGACGACCAGAAGCACTGTTCGCTTTATTATTAGGGGTAGATTAAACGTAATGTTAAAAAAATTGATGTTAGATTTTAAACATGGCAAATCGAACGCTTTTATGAAAAATTATGTTGTCATGAGGGTGACAATTTCCTTTAGCAAGCAATGGCAAATCCTGCCAAATCATCGCTTTCTAAAAGAATTTGACACGCTCATGACAACATAATTTGCCATCTTAGGTGTTTGATTTGCCATGCACAAAAGTTTGATGTTCAATTTGTAGCGAAATTCTATATTAAATTCTTTTGGTGTAAGATTTTATGATTTATATCAAAACAAGAACAAGTAATAACTCGTCGGTCTTCAGGGCGAGCCACCATGAAACCTCAGGGTTCTGTTCAACACCGACTCCAACAACTCGTCTCAAATCCCTAGATGTATACATGCATAGAGCACCATCATCTTGTTGAATATAAAAGCACTCCGAGTGGTTCTCCTCGGACAGACGCATGCGGCCACCGAACATGTTTACTCCGTCCTTCAACGTATTGATCCTAACTTTTAGATGTCTTTTTGCAATCAATCTAAAAAAAATTCAAACCGGGAGGAACCATATATATAGAGGGAGTGTGAGTAGTGCGTACGGTGAACCATTCATATCATGCGGGGGTGGTTGGGGTGTGTGTGTGTGTGGGGGGGGGGGGGGGTCACCACCTTAATTCCACGTATCATTAAAAAGTCCTGGAACAAAAGTTACAAGCGGGGGCCATGAGAGAGTTAGGGAGTGACAAATACAAGGGGATGGGGCAATTAGAGTTTGGCATACATTCTGTTACTTCAAAATAGCACACAAGAGTGAAGACATGCCTCAAATACCCAGTAGAGCTTATGCAACACCTGCTTCAACTCCCCTTTAGATCTCAAGAATTTCAGGGGGAGGGGGGGCTTGCTTTACTTCATCGAAAAACTTTCACCAACTATCAACATATGATTATTAATAGAGATCCGGATCAATAGTTTCGAAAACTTGAGAGTTGGAGTTGTCCTAATTGCTCATTTTCTTTTCCAAATTAATGAGTTCTCCGCACTTCCATTTCTCAACGAAACTGATAATATGACATAAGTATGGATTGTTCCTCAGGACGGTTCCAATGAGAAGGGGTTGGTACAAGGGCATGGCAGGACAAGTGTGAAAGGGGGTGAGGTGGGAGGAACAAAGTGGTTTACTATGGGTTATGATGAGTCATGGTCGTGTTGGGTTTTGGTGGTACCACGCGAGGTGGGTTTTGGTGCTGACTGGTCATCGGGCAAAAATATAACCGAAACCATTCATTAAATCAAATGTGATATAAAAATCATGCTTTCTCAAAAGTCTATCGAGATATTTACGTTGTGCTTCATTTTCGAGGTCTGTATTGAGATATTTGTTGGATGCTTTATTCCATATGTCCTTTTCATGATATTTAATAGTACTAAAATATCGGAGAACATGCATTTATCTTCTTTAGTATGTAGTATTTATTAAATGGGAGTTGGACAATGTGATGGTTCATCCAAACTTCCCTATCCATTTTCCACCACAAAAAAAACTCTAAAAAATAACAAACTAACTCAAATAGAACTAACCACTCTTTTACAAAGAGATCAACAAAAATTGGGCAAACTATGCATGTCTGTTGAGCTTTGAACTAGCAGTGCTAACTTAGCACAATCAAATATATATTATGTGTCGATAGCAAAAGACACTCATATTTCCTAGTACCCTCTTTTATATGTAGCTTAGATTGTGGAGGCATGCATTTTTATAGTTCTTTTTAGTATTCTTCATATCTGAAAAGACTTACTCAGTGAATTTTGTTTCCAAATATTAGTTTATCAAAAGTAAACATTAAAAAAATGCTGCAAAATATAGTTTGTATTTAGTGAAATTTATTTGAAACAACATGTATTAATAGTCTGAACACTAACAATGTATTGTATTATGTTCAACAATAATGTACCGTGTGTAATTCTTTTAAGTGCAATAGAAAACTATAAGTTCTTCAGAATTTACATGAATTGGTCGAATGCAAAACATAGTTATAGAACAGATAAATAAGGGATGAGAAATAAAAGGACATCCAAATAATTAATATTTTTAGAGTATTTGATTTTTGATAAACCGACTAATAATACCATAAATCTCCTCGACAGTATTTGTGGCGCCAATTAGTGTTTGCAACACATATATTCTAGCACGATCGATACAGGTACACCGATCAATGGCTTGCTTATTTATTTCATTTTTTATTGAGGTGCAACACTCTAAAAAACTGAATATCCGTTTTTAAAATTTAAAAAATGTTCACAAACTTAAATAAAATTATGGATTTGAAAAAGGTTTGTGAATTAAATAATCTAAATTAAAAAATATTCGAAGATGAGAAAATTATTCTTCAATTTGAAAAAGGTTCGGGATTTTAATAATGTTTTTACAAAAATGAAACAAGTACACCAATGTAAAAATTGGTGACGATTTTCATAAAAACCTCATGATTTTTTAGAAAAAGTTCATGAAATTTAAAATGGAAAATGAAAATAAACTAGCAGAAATGGTAAAATAAAAACGATCAGAGGCTTGTACAAGCTTCATAAAACCAGTCCAAAGCTACTAGAAACTTCACAAAAAAAGAGCTCAATCTCCAAATGATTCGGTCCATTTTCGTATCAGGTGTGTGCGCTATGTACCAACAATCCTATAACCCTATAAGCGTAGAATAGGGATTTCATCGAAGAGGAAATCATGCTGGGGGAGCTGAGCCGGTCATCCGGGTCGTGCCTGGTAGGCTGGCCTATTAGCACGGCGGCACGACATTAGACATGCTAGGCCTGGCACGGGCTAATCGGGTCGTGCGAGGCACGTCACACGCCATGATCTGTGCTTGGGCCACTAGTTTGAGCATGCGGGCTGGCACGACACGTATATCCTTTTGATGTTTTTTTTAATTATGTATATATAGCCGTGCTGTGCCTGGCACCATTAGCACGGGCCGAGCCGTGGCGGCCCGTTTAGCCATTCTGTTCGTTTGCAGCGAGCTAGGACAGGCGCAGATTTGGCCCGGTCCATAATGTTCCAAGCTGCACGAGCTCACCTCGCTGGAGCAATCATCCGGTCGGCTGGACGAGCTCAGCAGCCGCGCGAGATCCGCACGCCGAAATCCCCCAGATCTCTCTCCTTCCCTCGCGCGGCAATGGCATCGGTGGACGCTGGCGAGGGGCAGGCAGCGCCGGCGCCCAGGGCCACCGTCTCACACGTCATCTTCGACATGGACGGCCTCCTCCTCGGTACCCGCTCCCCACTCCCCCTTCCCCCGCCTCCCTCGATTCTTGGTATCCGGACCGGTTCCTGGGCTGTCGGTAGCTTCTTGGATGGTTGGATTTGGTAGCTTCTTGCACCCTATTGTTTCCATTGTCTTGCCTGATTCCATGGCTTGGTGCGGACGGGCGCAGACACGGAGGGGTTCTACACGGAGGTGCAGGAGAAGATCCTCGCGAGGTACGGCAAGGTGTTCGACTGGTCCCTCAAGGCCAAGATGATGGGCAAGAAGGCCGCCGAGTCGGCGCGCATCTTCGTCGACGAGTGCGGCCTCGCCGGCCTGCTCACCCCGGAGCAGTTCCTCGAGGAGCGCGAGGGCATGCTGCAGGAGCTCTTCCCCTCCTGCGCCGTCCTGCCCGGTTCGTTTCTCCCCTTCTAATGATAGAAACTCTTTGGGTCGTTTATCTGTGTATAAGTGATGTGTCAAGCTTTGTCACTTGTCAGTGGGTGGGCAACTGAATTGCAGGTTTAGTTTAACATGACTTGATAATCTGTTAGATGGGGAAAACAAGTAAAGGAATTTGAGCTGTAGAAGATCCTTTAAGTCGATGTAATAAGCTGTTCAGTAATTGCTTCGGTTGCTTTTGTGGTTGCTACAATCTCTATTACTAGTTTAATGTCACATGGCAGAAAAATGAGGAACTGAAAGTATTAAGGGCATGCCTTGCCAATTCATTTGGCGTGAACCTCTGCTTTCAGTTTTTACCACACGATGTACTAATATAGGCTGCCCAAGACAATATGCCACCTTGTGCTGATGGCACTCGGGCCATGTTCTTATGTACTACTCCCTCCAATCCAAAAAGCTTGTGGCTCAAATGGATGTATCTAGCACTAACTACGGAGGGAGTATAATTATACACTATTAAACCAATGATTTAGAACGGAATTTAAGGGATTTAATTCTGGGTGTCCTTTGTTTCATGAAAATGTTGGTACTTGGTAGCATGAGATCTATCTTCAGTTGATATAATATAATCAGACGCAATCATTGATTGAACATACTGAAAGAATCTCTATACTGGAAGGTAAAAAACATTCAATATTTTTCCCCGAGAAAACGCAAAACTTGTGCTTCGACGCATTTATAGAAATAATAGTTGCAACTGTATAAGACTAGGCTGAAGCAACTGACCACTCAAGAGAACATAAAATCCACCATTTGGACATCATTTATTTTCCTACTCACTGCTATATTAAAATGTATCATGTGGTTGTCTTTCTTGTTTATTTGAGCTGTTTTTGGCACATAAATGACTTGGAGTAGCATACTGATTACATATATGTATATGATATTGCTTATGGAGTTATGGTGGATAATGAATCGTTTGTCTTGCAGGGGTAGTACGATTGATTCATCATCTCCATGCAAACGAAATACCTATCTGTGTCGCGACAGGGTAATTTCTCTATATTAATCACTTGGCCTCACTGCACTCTTCTTCGTTGCTCTTTGTTCTTTACTAAGTTAGAATCATTTATTTATGGTGTCTTTCAGATCCCATAAACGTCATTTTGCACTGAAGACACAGAACCACCAGGAAATGTTTGCCTTGATGCATCATGTTGTCATGGGGGATGACCCAGAGGTGAAGGCTGGCAAGCCATCTCCTGATATTTTCCTTGCTGCCATGAGAAGATTTGAGGTATTAGAATTATTGTTTTAGAACTTCTGTAATGTTATTGCTATGTCCTTCAGAACATTGTGCACACTCTTTCTTTTCACCTGATATGATTGCCTTGTATTTGTGCTTTTAGGGTAATGTAGAACCAAGTAAGTGCTTGGTCTTTGAAGATGCGCCATCAGGTGTAGGAGCAGCTAAGAATGCTGGCATGTAAGTGACAACTGCAGTTACACAACTGTGCCTTTTGGCTACTGGGGCATGAAGTGCAAACTATGTTTTTTTTCCTTTGCAGGTATGCAGTGATGGTCCCAGATCCGAGGCTGGATGTTTCGTATCAGAAAGATGCTGACCAAGTCCTCAGTTCCCTGTTAGATTTCAACCCGACCGAATGGGGCTTGCCACCTTTTAAAGAGTAGTGGAAATTGAGGAGGTTCAAGTGAGTAACAGAACATTGGCAGGTTGATTTACATATGCAAAAGCTGGAATTGTGATTAGGGTTAGTGGGTAACCATTGAACATTCTTGCTGTGTCTGATTTGGTGATAGCAAGCTACTGCATATACTTCAATAAAGACCCTCCCATCAATTTTGACGTGTGCCTAAACTATTTTTTTTCTTGAAACTTTGTTTTATGTTTATTGTATGATTCTTCTAGCAGTGATATACCTTAGGTATTTGAAGAACACCTATCTCGTACTGTGTTTGCTTACTGTTAGCTAAGGAGACAAGTACAGTTTCGGTATGTCCATGTCTGAAACTTGAACTTAAAACTGAACAAAACATTGTGAGCAAAAATTTAGCAGACCTGAAACGTTGCAGCATAAGTGTGTGATGCCACATATTTTCTGGATAGAACTACCCTAGTTCTTTGGAATATTTGCTAAAGTTCAAGCAATAAGGTGAATATTATGCAGCATGGGCCCTGCTGTTTCATTAAAATAGATAACAAAGTGAAAATGACATGCAGGAACGAGGAAAGGAGAAATAAGCATCATTTGCCCACCAGCTACAAAATATCATCACATTATCATAGGTTTATTGCTGAAATTGTCCTCATCTTATGCATAAAGAATTCACAAGAATATATATAATATACAGGTACAAAAACCTCTCCAATCTTACAAAGAAAGGAAAGAAAAAAGAGGAAAGCATGAAGCTTGTAGAACATTAGATCTTAGTCCTATGTCAGTAATCTTTCATTGATACACTTTTTTAATCTACTGATGAACGAATATTCTGGCCCATGAATCTTATGTGTCTTGGGAATCGTCTCTTGGCACACATCCCTCAAATATTTACCTTCTGTCCACAAAGCCCTCGGCCTTTGAACTGATCCGATTTTGCTGTTTCTGCATCCAAAAAGAAAAGGATTGATCGACCCAGCTCAGTATTTTGACCGAATAGTCAACAACAAGTCGCAAAACTATCATTGAACATCACCAAACTTGCAAGAAACCAGGGAAGGGTGCAAGACCTATTCCTGAGCCTGTCATGACAATCACCACTGAAAGATCGGCAGGAAGTCTCAAGTTTGATTGCCTCACAGAAGTTGGAGCCAGTTGTCCTCCGACAAAAGTTGAAAGTGGCTCACCAGCTATTGGCTGTGTGAAGCACACTGTTTCCATTGGTGGCATTAAAAAGCCTAGGAAAAAATCTTGATAGTTTTTCTGCTTGAATTATTATTGTTAGAAATGATAGGTTTGTTCTGGAATGTCAGAGGAATTTGGCAGGATATCAAAAAGAGATTTGTTAGGGATTTAATTCTGGAAAGAAAGCTGGATTTTATTGGTTTACAAGAAACCATTAAAGCTGATTTCACTAAAAATGAACTACATAATTTGTGTGGTGGAAAGAATTTTGTATGGAATTGATCACCTCCTAGAGGTAGATCTGGAAGTATTTTGGTGGGTGTTGATGATGATTTGCTGGATGTGGTACAAGTGCAGATTGAAGTTTACTTTGTTAGGATCTTGGTGTTTTGATAAAATTGTGAAATTTCGTTGGAACTTTCTTACTATATATGGAGATGCTCAAATTGATGGAAAATCTGCCTTTTTAGCAGAACTGTCCAGGGTGTATCATGATAATCCCCTTCCATGTTTGGTGAGTGGTAATCTTATTAGGAATAGCTCTGGAAATAAATAAAGCAAGTGAGAATGAGCATTGGAATTTTGTATTTAATGCTATTATTGAACATGCTGAATTGAGAGAGGTCCCTTAAATGGTAGAATGACTCCACATTTCTGGTAATACATCTATTCTTTGACTTTCAGGTAAAAAGACTCCACATAATTTTCAACCCCTAACAATATTCAACATTACAAGTAGACCCATGCAACAACGCACACCATCTATTGAAATGAAAAGCTGGGTGGCAAATGAGCCTTTGCATTACTTCTGCAAGAGCCTAACTTTCACACAGGGAAAAAAGGAAAGGGTAGAGAAAATAATTATGTAAAACTAAAAACCTGTCCTTCATTTCCTTTTTATAAGGCCTCGTCTCCACTTGTAATCAAGTTTTTTTGTACGAGTCAAGTAAATGAGATGCAATCTCGCGATCCATGCCTGCAATCTACTCCCTCCGTTCCTAAATACTTGTCTTTCTACACATTTCAAATGACTACTACATACGGATGTATGTAGACATATTTTAAAGTGTAGATTCACTCATTTTGCTCCGTATGTAGTCACTTGTTGAAATGCCTAGAAAGACAAGTATTTAGGAACGGAGGGAGTATTTGTCAATCATGTGAATATTGTACTGCTGGTACACCCTTGCCCTGTTCCCTTGCCACCACCATTGTTCTGCCTGTCTCTCACTGAACCTCCTCCGGCTGCAGCCACAAAGTCGAATACTGAAATGTTGAACCAGCTCAACACGAATGGGCGACAAAGATGAAAAGGTACGGGAGTGGATACAAAAGTTCTCTTTCGGATAGGCTTCGAATGTATTTACCTGAACTGAACTCGCTTGAGACTGTTAGCCCCTCCGGGCAAGGCAGTGAGAGTGATATAAACACCTGGTTCATCTTGCTCTACCCATTCAGCCTTGTGGTGGGATTCTGCATCTGGTGGTATACTTCCATTATTGGTTATTTCTGGATTACTTGCTTTGTTCCTAACAGAACTTGATCCATCAGAAACAAGCAACCCATCAGGACCGTCTGAAGTTTGTTCTTGTACCCCACAACTTTCCTGTGCTGCCCAAACTTTCGGTGACTATGGCGGATATGTCACTTGGTAAAGGAATTCCAGGAAGGTGTGGTAGATTGCCGTTCTCTGCTACTCCTCCAGGTAACGTCTCGGCCATCCCCTTCAACTATTATGGAAGAGAAACCCCACAGGCAAGAATGACAAAAGTTGTGCATGGATCATACCAGTGAGGGTGGAGGATGAAAACCGAATGGCTTAGGTAAAAGGAAGGCCATGATGGCAAACATAGCATCCATGTTCTTACTGGTTATACGCTGCTCCACCTGGATTAACTGTTGCGACAGGTGCCTAGAGTTGTAGAGAAGGCGAGCCAAGTTGGTCTCCTGGCAATCGGTGACGAGCTTCAAGGGGAATTTTTTTTATATGAGACCAGGTCTCACGGTTAGCAGGTGAGACCCGCCCTGATGAATGACACGTGGCATTTACAAATCCCAAAGCATCTAATCTCTCTCCCCCTGATTTCAAGTGGGGGTGGGGTAGATGCTTTGTGATTTGTGAATGCCACGTGTCATCCATCAGGTTGGGTCTCGCGTGAGACCTGGTCTCATAGAATTCTTTTCCGCTTCAAGGCCTCACCAAGGATCTGGTCCAACGCCTCAAGTGCGGCTCTCACCTCCAAGCTGTTCATTAGCTTCGTGTTATTCGGAAAAGAATTCTATGAGACCAGGTCTCACGCGAGACCCATCCTGATGGATGACACGTGTGTTGGAAATATGCCCTAGAGGCAATAATAAAATGATTATTATATTTCCTTGTTCATGATAATTGTCTATTATTCATGCTATAATTTTATTATCCGGAAATCGTAATACATGTGTGAATACATAGACCACAATGTGTCCCTAGTGAGCCTCTAGTTGACTAGCTCGTTGATCAACAGATAATTATGGTTTTCTGGCTATGGACATGGGGATGTCATTGATAACGGGATCACATCATTAGGAGAATGATGTGATGGACAAGACCCAATCCTAAGCTTAGCTCAAAGATCGTGTAGTTCGTTTGCTGTAGCTTTTCTGAATGTCAAGTATCATTTCCTTAGACCATGAGATTGTGCAACTCCCGGATACCGTAGGAGTGCTTTGGGTGTGCCAAATGTCACAACGTAACTGGCTGACTATAAGGTTACATTAGAGGTGTCTCCGAAAGTGTCTGTAGGGTTGGCACGAATCGAGACTGGGATTTGTCACTTCGTATGACGGAGAGGTATCTCTGGGCCCACTCGGTAATGCATCATCATAATGAGCTCAATGTGATCAAGTGGTTGATCACGGGATCATGCATTACGGTACGAGTAAAGTGACTTGCCGGTAACGAGACTGAACAAGGTATTGGGATACCGACGATCGAGTCTCGGGGAAGTAACGTACCGATTGACAAAGGGAATTGAATATGGGATTGATTATTCCTCGACATCGTGGTTCATCCGATGAGATCATCGAGGAGCATGTGGGAGCCAACATGGGTATCCAGATCCCGCTGTTGGTTATTGGCCGGAGAGCCGTCTCGGTCATGTCTACGTGTCTCCCGAACCCGTAGGGTCTACACACTTAAGGTTCGGTGACGCTAGGGTTGTAGAGATATGAGTATGCAGTAATCCGAAAGTTGTTCGGAGTCCCGGATGAGATCCTAGACGTCACGAGGAGTTCCGGAATGGTCCGGAGGTGAAGAATTATATATAGGAAGTGTAATTTCGGCCATCGGGAAAGATTCGGGGTCACCGGTATTGTACCGGGACCACCGGATGGGTCCCGGGGGTCCACCGGGTGGGGCCACCCATCCCGGAGGGCCCCATGGGCTGAAGTGGGGAGGGGAACCAGCCCATAGTGGGCTGGTGCGCCCCCCTTGGGCCCCCTGCGCCTAGGGGTGGAAACCCTAGGGTGGGGGCGCCTCCACTTGTCTTAGGGGGCACTCCACCCCTCTTGGCCGCCGCCCCCAAGGAGATCCCATCTCCTAGGGCCGGCGCCCCCCAGGGGGCCTATATAAAGGGGGGGGAGGGAGGGCAGCCGCACCTTAAGTCTTGGCGCCTCCCTCTCCCCTGCTACACCTCTCCCTCTCGCAGAAGCTCGGCGAAGCCCTGCTGCGATCACTGCTGCATCCACCACCACGCCGTCGTGCTGCTGGATCTTCATCAACCTCTCCTTCCCCCTTGCTGGATCAAGAAGGAGGAGACGTCATCCGCTCCGTACGTGTGTTGAACGCGGAGGTGTCGTCCGTTCGGCACTTGGTCATCGGTGATTTGGATCACGACGAGTACGACTCCATCATCCCCGTTCTCTTGAACGCTTCCGCTCGCGATCTACAAGGGTATGTAGATGCACTCTCCTCTCGTTGCTAGTTGACTCCATAGATTAATCTTGGTGAAACGTAGGGAATTTTTTTTGTTTTCTGCAACGTTCCCCAACAACGTGGCATTCACAAATCACAAAGTATCCCCCACCCCCACTTAAAATCAGGGGGGAGAGAGATTAGATGCTTTGTGATTTGTGAATGCCATGTGTCATCCATCAGGACGGGTCTTACCTGCTAACCGTGAGACCTGGTCTCATACAATTTTTTTCCGTGTTATTCTGGTACTGTGACATCGTATTGTTAGGAATGAGCAACTAGCTTTACTGAGGACCAATGGCCAGTACATATACAGATGTGGTAAAATGCAGAAAAACCCCTTATACAATGGGGATGTACACAATGAACTATACACATCTAACACCCCCCTCAAACTCATGGTGGATCAACAACACCGAGTTTGGAGAGGAAAAACCCATGCTGTGCTCGAGTCTGTGCCTTCGTGAAGAAGTCAGCCAACTGTAACTCCGAGGGCACATAGTGAAGAGCGAGAGTCTGATCCTGCACAGCAGCAAGCACAAAGTGGGCATCCACACCGATGTGCTTGGTGAGCTCATGCTTCACCGGGTCACGCGCAATGCTGATAGCACCGGTGCTGTCAGACAGTAGAGGAGTGGAGGTAGTAGCAGACACACCAAAATCCTCAAGTAACCACCGTAACCAGATCACCTCAGCCGTCAACATAGCCATGGCTCGCAACTCAGCCTCTGTGCTCGAGCGAGAAACTGCAGTCTGCTTCTTTGTCTTCCAGGCAATAAGAGAGCCATCAAGAAAGACACAGTAAGCAGACAGCAAGCGTCGATCAGAGGGATCACTGGCCGAGGTAGCATCAGAGTAGGCCTGGAGCTCAAGAGAGCTGGAGCGGGGAAAGAAAAGGCGCTGAGAGATCGTGCCACGAAGATATCGTAGAACACGGAGGAGATGACTATAGTGGACAGAGGTGGGGCCCGAAACAAACTGACTCAGGATGTGGACAGGATAGGAGATGTCAGGACGCGTAACTGCAAGATAGACAAGACTGCCAACAAGATGACGATAGCGAGTGGTATTAGGAAGAGGGTCACCATCAGAGGCACGAAGCTGAACGTTGAGCTCCATAGGAGTCACAACTGTACGCTCATCACCGAGAGCAGCGCGAGCAAGAAGACCCTGAATATATTTTTCTTGGGAGATGTAGAAGCCATCAGAGGTCGAGGAGATCTCAATCCCAAGAAAGTAGCGAAGTGGACCAAGATCAGTCATGAGGAACTGATCGCGAAGGCGAGCCTTAACAAAGGCAATATAGTCAAGGTCGTCACCAGTGATGATCATGTCATCAACATAGAGGAGGAGAAGAGTCCGACCACGAGGAGACGTGCGAACAAACAATGCGGGATCATGATCACTGGGCAAGAAACCAGCTGCAGTCACCACAGAGGCGAAGCGCTCAAACTAGGCGCGAGGGGCCTGTTTAAGACCATAGAGAGAGCGGCGAAGTTGGCAGACCATACCATTAGGAGCGTAGTACCCCGGTGGTGGCTGCATATAAACCACCTCACGCAACTCACCATTGAGAAAAGCGTTCTGAACATCAAGTTGAGAGATAGACCACTGGCGAACAGAAGCCACATCAAGAAGAGTGCGGACAGTGGCCATGTGGGCCACAGGAGCAAATGTCTCATCATAATCACGCTCATGCTCCTGCTGAAAACCACGGGCCACAAGACGAGCTTTGTAGCGCTCAAGAGAACCATCAGAGCGAGTCTTAACCTTGTAGACCCACTTGCAGGTGATGGGACGGACACCGGAGGGAAGGGTAACCAGATCCCATGTGCCAGAGCGCTCAAGAGCAGCAAGCTCTTCGGCCATCGCAAGTTGCCATTCAGGATGAGTCATGGTAGTTCGGTAGGAAGTGGGCTCAGCAATAGCAGACATACCATACTGATCAGGGGAGTAGCGATCAGGCGGGGGGCGAGGCCGAGCACGAAGGTTGTGAACCGGGGGAGGCGGGAGAGGAGGTGCACCGGAAGGCTCGTCAGAGGAGACATCCTCAGTACGAGATCGACGAGTATAGTGGAGAGGAAACGATGAGAAGGGCGACAGATGGGAGATGATGGTGGAGAGGTGGAGGAGGAGGATGGAGAAGACGGTGTCGGTGGGGAATGAGAAGGAATGAGAGGTGCCGGAGGAAGAGGTGACACATGAGGCACATAGCCGGGTGTGTCAGGAAGGAGCAGGAAAGAAATGTCGTCCACAGATAAACTCGAGGAAGAAGAACGTGGGTAGTAAGAACGAGACTCGTCAAAAGTCACATCACGCGAGATGCGCAAGCGACGACCCACAGGATCCCAACATCGATAGCCCTTGTGCTCATCACTGTAGCCAAGAAAGACACACTCAACCGACTGAGCAGTCAGTTTGGTGCGTTCTCGTGGGGCAAGAAGGACATAACACACACATCCAAACATCCGAAGAGCGGAGTAGTTAGGGGAACGTCCAGTGAGACACTCCATAGGAATACCACCCTGCAAAGCAGTCGATGGCTGAATGTTGATGAGATAAGTGGATGCAGAAACAACATCAGCCCAAAAGTGAGGCGGAAGGGAAGCGACAATCATCAGCGCACGAGCCGTTTCAAGTAGATGAGGATGCTTACGTTCGGCAACGCCATTCTGAATATGAGCACCAGGACATGAGAACTGGGCAAGAGTACCCTGTTCCGCAAGAAAACCACGCAAAAGCTGAGAGATAAACTCACCAGCGGAGTCAACACGAAAAGTATGAATGGGCATGGAAAACTGGGTGTGAACCATGGCAGCAAAACGTTTGTATATAGAGAGAACCTCGCTACGAGATTTCATGAAGTAGAGCCAGGTGTAGCGAGAGAAATCATCAATAAACAGGATATAATAGCGATGACCACCTTTCGAATCAAAGGGGGCAGGACCCCAAACATCAGAATGAACTAAGTCAAAAGGACGCTGAGATACCAACTCACTGGTAGGATAAGGCAACTGGGTCTGTTTGCCAAATCTGCAACCATTACAATGTAAAGAAACATCTCCAGATACAGACCCTAAGAGGCCCTGACGAACTAAGAAGACAAGCGAGAGCCACAGATGTGACCAAGGCGATGATGCCACTGCTGGAAGGACGCAGACGAAGAGGCAGCAAGAGCATGGGAGCTGGCAGGAGTGGTGGCAGCGGAAGGAACACGAAGCCAGTCAACCTCCCAAAGGCCCTCTGACTCACGGCGCCGGGGGCCAGCGCCAACCAAAGCCTTGGTGCGTCAATCCTGAATGGAGCAAGAGTCGGTATCAAGGATGACACGACAACCAGAATCAGTAAGTTGGGCAGCGAAAAACAGATTCATGGTAAGACGAGGAACATGTGAGACACTAGGAACAGAAAAAGAGGGAGTGAAAAGAAGACCACGACTAGCAACAGGAAGAGGTGTGCCATCGGCGGTAAGAACATTAACAGGCGAATCAAGAGGTCCGAGAGAAGACAACACAGAAGAATAAGAAGACATGTGGAAGGAGGCTTCAGAATCCAAAACCCACGAAGATGTACCTGACTGTGTAGATGCCTGCGGTGGTGGAGAAGTGGCTGCAGTCACAGCAGCAGCTGAACCAGTCGACGAAGACTCTATGGAAGCCATGAGGCGTTTGAGTCTCACAATGTCCTGGTCAGTGAGTGACGGAGTCGAGGAAGATCCAGGAGTCCCACTGGAAGAGGAGAGTCGCTGGTCTCGCTTCTTCTCACGGTAATCAGACTCTGGGTGACCGGGCCGAGAGCAGTAGCCACAGAAGGTGTCACGGCGCGAACGGACCCTCTCAGTATAAGCAGGGTGACTCACCCCCCTGAAGGTGTGGGGAGGAGCGGTGGAGCGGTGAGCCGAGCAGACGACACAGGAGCCCGAGCAGCCAACACAGACGGGACCACCAGCAAACCAGCAGAGCGAAGGCGGGTCTCCTCAGCACGAAGCTCAGCAAGTACCTCCGAGATTGGAACACGACCACGAGCAAGCAAGTGAGCACATCTGGGCTCAAACTCAGAGCGGAGACGAGATAAGAACTCATGGACCCGCTGAAACTCCAGATCAGACCGAGTAGTCTGACAGCAATGACAGGTGCCACAAACATCTGTCCAAAGAGAGTCAAGCTGACGCTAGATGGCAGAGTACTGTGAATAGAACTCATCAATAGAGGAATCACCTTGCTAGAGGGCGTGCTCCTGATGCACCACAGAGAGACAGAGAGCATCACCAGAGGGCCGATAGCGCTGACAAAGATAAAACCACATCGCTGCAACTGTGCCAAGTCCCATGAACTCCGAAGCCAACTGAGGGAGGACACTGGCAGTAAGAACAGCAGCAGCACGAGCATCGTCATTGCACCACTGAGTGTAAGTACAGAGATTATCCCGGTACGCCGAAAGAGCATCGGAGTAAGCAGATACCTGGTGATCATAGGCATCAACTGCAGCATCGTCAAGGGCCTTGGCGGCCTCCTGGTCAGCCTGGGAAGCCTCAGGAGCAAGTACCGGCGGCACCGGTGGGATTGGGGCCACAGGCGCAACAGGGCATGGCGGGCAGGGAACCTCGCCAGAAAGAACACCCCACAGAAGAAGACCACACATATGGATGCGCATGAATCCCACAAATTCAGCATAGTTGGTGCCATCGAAGATCACTGAGCAACTAGGAACATCAACATAGCCCGAAGAAGACATGAGGGAACTCTGTGTGTCTCCTCTGTCCTTTTTTTTGGTCAACGGACTCAGCTGCCCGATCTGGATCGAGCAACAAAGTAGATCAAGATAGTGGGCTCAGGCGGCTCGAGCGGGATCGCGCAGAGGCCCGATCGAGGCAGAGGGCTGGGCGGCTCGAGGCAGGGGGCTCAGTTGCCCGAGCTGGAGCAGAGGCCCGGCGACCGCGGCTAGAGCCAGCCGGCCGAACAGGCAGCAGGGGCGACGGCTGGCAGACGAGGCCGATGGCGAACGGGCGGAGACGAGGCTGCGGTGACCGGACGAAGACAGAGCGGCGACGGCCCGGACGAAGAAGGGAGTAGGCAGCACCGATCTCAGCCGCAACGACCTGAGCGAGCACGGATAGCCGCGGGGCAGCTGCCTAGCACGGCCAGTGACGGGCAGAAAACGGGTCGGGGCAGCCGGAATCGAGCAGGAACGACCGGAGACGAGGCAGGCTAGGGAAGGGGAGCACGGAGTTGCGAGCGTGCGGGAGCGGGAGAGGAACCTAAGCATCTGATACCATGTTAGGAATGAGCAACTAGCTTTACTAAGGACCAATGGCCAGTATATATACAGATGTGGTAAAGTGCAGAAAAGCCCTTTATATAATGGGGATGTACACAATGAACTATACACATCTAACACGTATTACTGAGTATCTCGACGCGGCTTTTTATTTGCTTGCAGATGTACTCGTTCTGCTTCACCTTGTCCGCAGCGTTCTTGATCTTTAGCGCAACTTCCACAATCTTGGTCACGGTGCTCACTGCATCGACCATCCTAGGCAGAAAGTCAAAGAGTTCAATCTACAGATCAAGTTCAGTTACATACTTACATAAATGAACTACTAATTAATAACTGAGCAATTCATGAAAAGAAGTAATAGGCTGATTACCAGTTTGTGCACTAACCTTGCTTCTTGGATTCTCCTTTCCTTTCCCTGCAGCCTCCAAATGAGCGATTCCAGTATTGGCTCGGCAGGAAGTCTTCTCGAGTTAATGAACTATTCTGTTATGGATACAAATGACACTCTTGTTTCCACCAGAGTCTTCTCCGGGAATTTCGAGGAAATGAGAATTGACAGACTGCATGATCAACATCTTGCTAAAAAAATTGGCAAACCGTGTTATGATGTGCTATCGACAGCACCATTATCATTTTTAATAATGCTCCATCGGTTATGATGTTCCTACAGTTTGTCCATGTCACTGAATAAGACATGTTAAACATCCAGAATGGACAAAAAGCAATTTGCTGTCTTACATATACACAAAGGCTACCAAACAAGAAAAGAGCAACATGTAAGCAGTACAGGGCAATTTTCTTTTCTTTTGCCATTTAGTGATCATTTATTTATTTTCTTCACATTCCACCACTACCATGCTTTTCTCCACTCGGCACCATCAGTCACAGTTTTCCAGAAAGGGGTGGTAGCTTGCCGTTCTCTGCTACTCCTCCAGGTAACGTCTCGGCCATCCCCTTCAACTATTATGGAAGAGACACTGGCAACACTTAGACAATCGTAATAAACATGTGGCAGGAGTGACAAGAGCGGTCTCTTTTAGCAAAAAAGCTTTTTACCAATACCGGCTAATAGATACTTGGAAATGTGAAATTGTAACTTTTAATGTAGTCTCAGGCAAGAATGACAAAAGTTGTGCATGAATCATACCTGTGAGGGTGGAGGATGAAAACTGAATGGCTTAGGTAAAAGGAAGGCCATAATGGCAAACACTGCGTCCATGTTCTTATTGGATATACGCTGTTCCACCTGGATTAACTGTTGGGACAGGTGCCTAGAGTTGTAGAAAAGGCGCACGAAGTTGGTCTCCTCGCAGGCGGTGACGAGCTTCAAGGCCTCACCAAGGATCTGGTCCAGTGCGTCAAGTGAGGCTCTCACCTCCAAGCTGTTCATTAGCTCCGTGTTATTCTGGTACTGTGACATCGTATTACTGAGTATCTCGACGTGGCAGGACATTGATACTCGTTCTGCTTCACTTTGCACTCACTGAAATCAACAAACTTACACTACTATTGAATATTGATATGGGTGTCGGTTTTTCACCCGAGGGCAATGAAACCATATCGCCATCCGTTCCGGTTGGTAACTGATTGCGATATATAACTATCTTTGCCTATCACCAACGACTCTCGATTATTCTGATGCATATTTTTCCCTGTTCCCATCGGTTACCAACAAAACAAATGGCTAATCTTTCCCTGCAGATCAAGGTTAACTTTTGTTTTGAGGAAAGGGGCAGTTTGTCCCCCATTTTCATGCTGAAGACGAACAACAACAAATAAAAAGGATTGTTCTTGCTGGCATCACCCCAGTTTTTCTCAGCACCGGGTGTCTGAGATCACAGAGCAAAAATCCCAATCTGCAAACTATGGCAGCAGCAAGAACTGCTACATTCTAAGTGCTAACTGAAACACCAGCACTACCAGTAGAACTCTCACTGCAGTGTCCGGATCCATTAACAGGAAACGGTGATCGACAAAGCGGCTAGGACAAAGTACCGTAAACGACTAGCAATTGCTGACTTGCAGCAAAACCCACCACCGTCTAAATTCAGTTTTCGCTTGTATATCTGTACTTGGGCTAAGCATAACTTCTGAGTTTGCACTACTTGGGTTCAGAGTTTGCAAGCCTGTATTGGCTCTAACAGACAAAGAGAGTTCATGTAGCTTTTGCAGAGTCTGGCACAGTCCGAGAACCTGAGAGATTCTTTGGGCGAAGCCAAGTTCAAAATTGTTGTTAACATTAGCTCTCCTCATGTTACTTCCTGCACAGGCGTGCCTCATGCTCACTAAGAGCCTAAGATGCATGATTTTCAGCTTTCTATTCTTAAATGCTTGCTTAGATTAGGCTGAGTTTTCAGTGTGATGTTTCTTTACATCAGGTAAACGGTTGCATGTTTATATAGGGTGAACAACATCACCGTGGCGGGTACAAGATAGGTTGTTACATGATGTCAGAATCGAGAAGATGGAGATAATAACTTGAACAGTTTAGGCTTTATCTGAACCATAACCGTGATACAAAAGACATCTAGAAGATTCTAATCCACTCGTCATATCTGACCCATCGACAGTGTCGACTTGATCATTGGAGCCACAGTTATTGCAGATTTTAAGCTTCTGGAGGCAAGATTTTTAATTTTGGAAACAGAAAACTTCCAGACGTCATCGAAATATGTGAAATTTAGGAAACTTCGCATATTTCAGAAAATCTTTCAGGTTTTGAGCTTTTAGAATTCAATAAATTTTAACCTAGTTTGAATATTAGATTGAATGTCTAGAAATTACGGGGTTACAAGTAGTTCGGACCCCATCAAAATATGTGAAATTTCAGAAATTTCATTACAAGTTTGAACCCTGTCTGGACTCTGGAGGAGGTGTTGCCGTGTTGGGAGGTAGTTGTCAGTAAAGCGGTAACAACACTCCATGGCGGAGTGCCCCGACTTGACATGTGAGGCCCCATTACAGTTGTACTCAGTACACCAACCTATATCGTTGTTGTAGCCTTGTACGAGGGGTAAAGTCAAAAAATTGTAGTGTAGCTCGAATTCCCTGGTACCTTCATGAACAGTAAAATAAAAAAAGTAAAGAAAAATTAACAATTCTGAAATGTTGTGACAATGTTTATGACCAAATGTCTTGTGTGCTTTCAAAGTTTGTCGTCCATATGATATACGACGAGCCCCCCACCCCCACAAAAAAAACTTCTACTCAACAGTGCACACAAGTTTGAGCATCAATTTTGTTATTTTCTGTATGAGCTTCTAGAATGTTATTTGGACACAGAAATATGCAAGCACCTACAACATTTTGTCATAATCAATCCCACAAAGTTTCAGAATGTTTTCATTGTTTTACTCTCTTTTTTTATTTTAATGTTCGTGCAGGTACCTTGCAGCTCGAGCTTTGAAAAACCACTCTCGGGGTAAGGTGCGACTCCGTTGTGTTTGCCATGTATGGCTGTTCCCATCGTGGCCTCTGCCACGCCCACAGGGTGCCGTGTCTGTGCTGGTAGGATCCACCACAACCAGGTGGCACATTATTGGCCAAGGATTGGAAGCCGCTTCCGGAGCTTGAACCATGGAGAAGCTCGACGCGTCGGTCCAAGTTCGCCATCTGCACACAGAGTGCATCAAGGGAATCTGATTCGATGTGAGCATCTAGGGCAGATACTAGCAGGTTGTCGACGGTGCCAATGTCAAGGCCAGCGATAGGCGAGTTTGTGCTCGGTGGGGGGCTTTCCGGAGGCGGCGAGCTCATCCATTTGAAGATGTGTGTGGATGTTGTTGGGGCGAGAGCGAGGATGAGAGTGACGCAAACACGTTGGTGATGGCGCTCCACCACATCTTCGGACGTCTCCAGGTGCATCACCTGGATGAGAACTTCCTTTGAGAGAGAAAGTTCATCAGATAGGACATGATCTGTTGATTTGTTCACCTCCAATAAGTGTAGAGCGGTTTCATCTTTGCCACAGTCTGACATCTTTGCCTGTAGACGGGACTGAGAGAGGACCTTGTCCGGATCGGGGAAGCTGTCGTCCAGGTTACCAGGTACCCAAAGAGCCCAGCGCTACTAATCCACGGGAGGATCTGTGCCTCAAAGTACAACCCCATAATACGCTAATTTGATTCCATTATTTATATGACAAAGCCACCTAATAAGATAACTAATGATTCAGTGAGTTTATTTCATGGATTAGGTCCAGTTTTCGTATACAGATATGTATCTCACAACACCATGGCTATCTCAAGGTTTTGTTGCATCACACAGACATTATCGGTAGTTCGGTATCTCGCCCCATCATACGGCAGCCAAGCATCTCGCCTCCTTCATGCGATACAGCCAAAACCTCATCAGACAAACAATACCCTGGACTAAACTACACGCAGAACGAAGACATAATGCAGATACATGAATCAAGGTTAAAGCTAAAATCTTCAATCCCCAAGGCAAAACGAATCCACGTACCAGCCACTATACTATCGCTGAGACGAGCAAGCAGATAAGAGATGCCATGGGTGCCCGCTGAGCACTCCATCTCTTTGGAACCAAGCCCATATAATCTGACCAACAATTAATAATAAAGATTGGGTATACCTAAAAACAAGTATTGTTTTTTGTCATGAGAGATAATATAGATGGAAACATCTTGTTTATACTATATCTAATCTAGATATATTGCAAGATTGCAACGCAGCCTTTTTTTGCATATCAAAGCTGGTACTCGGGAGGGAAGAGCCATGTGACCCCATTATAGAACTTTGACGGCATAGAAGTACCGGATTTCATGTTGTGCACCTCGCTCGTGTCCATAAAATAAATTGCATCTTCCTCCACCTGTCCACAAGGTGCCGGGACAGACTTGGAGAAGGCCATGCTAACAAAGAGTGCTCGATCGCCGCCTAGCCCTCCGGTCAGTGGCACCCACTCGTGTGTGCTAAAGTCTGCTTCAAGAACATCCACCTTGAGAGTGACCCACAAAGCGTGAGGATGGAGCTGACGGCTATGCCTTACCATGAGTAGCTTCCCATGCGACTCGATGAGGTGCCGGCTAATTATGGTGATATTATCAGGTTTGACGTCTGGCGCAAATTCAGCTGAGCAATTGATATAGGTCAAATCATTATCTTCGCCCTCTTCCTTCTTTTCATCGGTGTTGTCCCCTTTCTCTTCCTCCTCTTCATTCTCATCATCGTCTTCCTCATCAGAAGTAGTCAATGATTCATAATAATCATAGTTGATTGATTTCTTGATGACACGTAGTCCCATTGCAACCATAGGCCTTCCTTCTCCATCGGATGCAAGATCAATGGGGATGAGGTCCTCAGCCGTGGTGATGGCATACAGTTTATCACCAAGAAACGCGATGTCAATGAGGTGTAGGTATATTGAGTTGCCCATGGCCCTGGCATCCACACACCTTTCCCTCGCTGGAATACAATGAGCAGATGCTTCCTGTTGTTGGTGATGACGGCGATGAAGTCGCCGACCATCGAGCGCATGAGGAACTTGCGGACGAGAGACCTCTCCTGGACGACGACATCAAGCTCGGGTAGCGGCAGAGACCTGTATGAAAAAGGATTGTACAAGACATAGTTGCGGACAACGTAGTACTCTGCTTGCTCCTCGTTGGTGTGCTTCTGGCCGAGGCCGAGAGCCAACCAGTCATTGGTGGAGCCAGCAGTCATGGCGTTCTCGGGGAGTCGGTGCATGTGGCCATTGTAGGAGGCGACGACGAAGCCGTCCCGTAGGGCGATCCATGGTAGCGGGCGCGCTTGGGAGCCATGGTGGTGCACGGCGGAGTACCATGGATGGTAGAGAGCGTGGCAGCGGGCACAGTTGGCGGGGTCAGGAAGGTTAGCCACCACGAGGGCGAGGAACTTGGGAATTAGTAGGCACCATTGCAGGATCGACGACAGGAGGCCCATATTGGATAAGCTTATTTTTCCTCTTGTTGATTCGATTTGATCGTATTGGTGGTGTGCAGCCTTGTGCCTTTTTTTTAAGCATCAATCCAGACACAAGCGCTCATATACATGCGCATACACTCACCTCTATGAACGCACACACGCACACCATACCTCTATGAGCACCTTCGAGAGACTGAGCCGGCATATCATCTTGAGATTTACGAAGTCACCGTAGGCGCCTCGTCGTCGACGGGAACGTCTCCTCCCACTGAAAGCGCATCGCCGGAAATCCTGAAATAAATCCAGGAATAATGCGAGCACCAGAATTTGAACCCTGGTGGGTTGGGGATACCACTGTCCACCTAACCAACTCAACCACAGGTTGATTCGCTGCAGCCTTGTGCCTTGGTCGTATATATAGCACCAGAAAAGAAGTTTTCTTTTTGAACACCACCAGAAAAGAAAGGTCCCCGATAACTGCCACACGTGTGGTGTATCGGGTGGTTGTGCCGCACGTCCTGTGTGGCACGGAGACGACCCCGCCCACACGACCGCGTCCGGGCGCGCGCAGCCACAGCCCGCACGTCCGGTGCAGCGCGATCGCCCCGCACGAGCACGTCCGGGCGAGCGAGCACGCGGCCCGCACGACCCGTCTCGGCCGTCGCCCCTCCTAGCCTGCGAGCCACACTAGGCCATATTTAATGCACAATTGACAAAATGGTTGGGTGTAAAATTTTTTGATCCACCTCTCGTGAAAAAGACAAATTTCCGCCGATTCAGCTGGAAGCGGGTCAAATTTGAACTGCAACTGCCTCATAGTTTGCTATTGATTTTTTTCCAAAAATCATTTCTAGTTATATAAGGACCTATTTAATCATAAATATATGGTTTGGTGGCGATACGTCGAGGTTTGGACGGTGGCCGAGGGCCCCAACTCTAGAGCGCGTAAACTCGCATGCCCGTCGCGTGGTCACCGCGTGACCGTAATGTTGCCATGTGTTCTGCGCGGCTTAGGCATGTCTAGTGGGTTGGGCACTCCCCAGGTTGGTGCTAGGAAGAAAATTACAACATAAGATTCTCACGAGAAGACCGATCGATACTCAAACATGAATTAGCAGCCAAGTGTTTGATTAGCGGTACGGGAAATGCACATGGCCAATGGGCGTGAGTTTTGGTTGAGGATGATCATCTACTAAGGAGAATGTCTTCACAAATTTTTAGCTCAAAAGGAGGATCCTAGGTGGTACTTGCTTTGCAAAGTACCACGCTGGACAAAAATATGAATGTTGAAGCTGGGCTCAAAATAATGAATGGATTGAGCTGAAATTTTGTGGAGGATGGTTATTTGGGCATAGGAAAGCATTATAGAAAATTGATACCATTTGGACATGCCAAAATAGTACTTCCTTCACAATGCTCTTCTATGGACAGAAACTTGGGAAAACTAGTAAGAGAGATTGGATGAATGAAATAAGCTCAAAATTGGTGTAGGTAAGTTACTTAGGTATGGTCATGCGCTGGTCAATTTTCAGATCATTTGGGTAAGCCTAGCTAGTACTTACTTCACAAAGCTTCTCTCGAGGTAGAAACTTTGGAAATTTCCCGAGAAAGATTTACTAGGAAAATTGAGCTGAATATTATCATGTGGCAATGATTTGGGTATGGAAGAGTGCCCGAAAAGTTTGAGGGTAATAGGAGGGGTCTATATAACACTTGCTTTGCAACGTGCCAATTTGGCCATAAAATATAAATTGAACCTGGGC
Organism: Triticum aestivum; assembly: GCF_018294505.1. Lineage (NCBI taxonomy): Eukaryota > Viridiplantae > Streptophyta > Magnoliopsida > Poales > Poaceae > Triticum > Triticum aestivum. Next base: position 722,223,372 of record NC_057800.1, on the reverse strand, counting down.
TCACATAGATGATTTGACTGAGCTGCAATTTGGAGGACGGTGATAATTTGGGCATATTAAGAAACTGTATAAATTTCATGTCATTTAGAGATATAAAAAAGGTACTTCCTTCACAATGCTTCTAGGTGGACAAAAACTTTGGAAATTTGCCGAGGAAGATTTGCTAGGCAAATGGAGCTGAATTTTGTCATGCTATAATGATTTGGATAGGAAAGAGTGCCCAAAAATTCCTAGGGCAATCAAGAATATATAAATAGCACTTCCTTCATAAAGTGTTGTTGTGAACATAATAGGAAAATGAATATTGTTGAATTAGTTTTGCACTAGGCAAGGAAGGATTTTTACATATTTGATGAATATATGACCCAAATAATTTATGAGATTTTTTTGGGAATTTTGGGAATGATAGAAATATAGGTTGCTTCACAACCTAGGGCAAAAACTGCCACATGGACATGACACATAGGCAAAACTGATGAGATGGCGCCTAGTCATCACAACCCACCACAATCTACAAGGCTATGACCATCTATATTGATCATTAACAACTAGAAATAAGGCAGCGGACTAGCACTGTTTGCTTTGTGACCATTTCATGTAAGGAAATTACGACCTTTTTGACCAAAATGGTCGCAATGGTTTAGGGTTTGGAGCCCCCTGAACAGCTTTTGACCAATTCGTCTAAAATGGTCATAAATTTATGACCAATTCTTCGAGGGTCACTGACAGAAGGTCATAAGTTGACATATTTCTTGTAGTGGCCCCGCGTGTCAGTAACCACGCGTCCCGCCGCGATTGCCATGGTCCGGACCCTCTTCAGTTGCCATGTTGCTCAACTGCAGTTGCCATGTTGCTGAACTACAGTTGCCATGTCGGACAACTACAGTTGCCATGGTTGCTCAACTGCAGTTGGCGTCTTAGGTCAAGTGCCGGATGCCATTTTTGGGAAACTGCAGTTGTTGCCATGTCGGGCAACTACAATTATCATGGTTTTGGAAAAACTTTAAGAGTTGCCACCTACTAACACTGGACAATTGCCATGTAACACTAAAAAACATGGCAAAAAAACATGTTGCGGGTAAAAAGAGAGTTGCCATCTGCTTACAAGCACGCTAGGGTAGTTGCCATGTATCCTGCAAAACACATGGCAACTGATGGCTTTTGGTGTGTGGGAGAGGAGACGGGAGGGCAGTTGCCATGTATCCTGCAAAACACATGGCAACTAATGGCTTTTGGTGTGTGGGAGAGGAGACGGGAGGGCAGTTGCCATGTATCCTGCAAAACACATGGCAACTGATGGCTTTTGGTGTGTGGGAGAGGAGACGGCATGTGGGTGACGGTGGTATCTTTAGGAGTTGCCACCTACTAACACTAGACAGTTGCTATGTAACGCTACAAAACAGACGTGACAACAATAACATGTTCGGGTAAAAAAAGAGTTGCCATATACTTACAATCACAAATAGGGCAGTTGCCATGTACCCTTCAAAAACATGGCAAATGACAATTTAGGTGTGGGAGAGTGGGTGAATGACAGTCGTGGGAGATGGGGAACAGGAGTGGTGCGTGACGTGCGGGCGCGACAGCAGTTCCATCGCACGCCCCGACTGGCGAACGTTGGCCGCGGAGAGAAAACAGGCGTGTGGGCGAACTCCCCCACATACCACACACACGAGTAGTCCTATGTGCCACATAAAATCAACCTTTTTATGCCAAGATTCGTGCAAAAAGCGTTGGACGGTGATGTAGGCGTGTGGGCGAGTTGACTACCGTCCACACGTGTGGGCGTTAACATTTCCAAAAAGAAATTGGGCTGTCCGAATCCTGTTACGTGTTAGTATTGGTCACGTATGCGTGTATGATTGTTGGTCAAGCCAAGACTCGTTTGGCAACTGATAGCCGGTCGACCGGCAGAAACGTTTCCTAACTCGTTTACCAAAAATAATGTTAGCGGCCCCGTTTTTTCTCTCGGCTTCTTCTTTTGGACCTGAAGCCTCTATACATTTGTTTCTGCCACGGGTATTTCTTGAGCACTGCGGCATGAACTATCTGCTATCACTGCTTCAGAGATTTCACTTATTACCTAAACTAGAACAGACTCTATCTCTCCCATTAACTCGGGTGGTAGACTTGATCTGCCCATGCTTTTTGTTCCATGAAGGCATCAATGAGGTGGTGACGACAACGATGGGTTGGAATAAGGTTTCTTCGGCATCTCCCACCTTGATGACATCTGACCCGACGCATATGAAGGGCTAGTGGAGGTTGATGCGAGATATGTTGGCTCCAATCGGATCTTTGTAGTTGGTGTCTCAATCAAAGGGGGTAGTTGCATAGCTTTTGGTGCCGCGACTTCTACCACTCCTTTCAGTTCGATCTACAACAAGCTCAAATTTTTTCAACCGTCTCGCCGGGGAAGGGGGGACCAGTCCGCAGACACGAATGCGGATGCCACCGTCCAACCGTAGCCGCATACACCTTGACAATAGTTCAAACCAACCAGATGAAATTTGTGCAAACCGGGCAAATTTTGATATAAACATGATGGATTTTATTTGAAATAGGACAATTTGTACATAAAACCGGATGATATTTCGTCTGATGAATTAAAAACCTTCAAATAAAATCCTAAACTACCCTATACTTGACGGTGACCTCATACACCATGCCGGGCTGGCCGCCGGCTCTTCCTCCGGCATCATTGCCCGATCCAGCTCCTGAGTCATCGTCTCAGGGTTCGGGCGGCGGAAGGTGGCGGCATCGCGGCAAGGCTTCCCGGCAGCTGCATGATGCTCGCGGATGATCCTCTCCGGTTTCTCCTGTGTCGTGTGCAGTGCGGCCGCGGCCAATGATGAAGTGGGCGGGGGGGGGGGGGACCACTCCTTACCATACCTTGCCATCTCCCTGTCGAGGTCGCGGAGTCGGTGCTTTCTCATCTCCGCCATCGTCATGGAGTGGTCCAGAGCCCAGGAGTGCACCGGCTCAACCGCGATGTGTGGCATCAGGATGTCGGAGTAAGTGAACTCTGACTGACGCATTGCGTTGCGCCTGTCCCACCACAGCCGCTCCCTGTCGGTGTACTCCTACGTCGTTAGGGCGCTCCTGGATGATGAAGAGTTGCCGCCACTGTCGTCGCAGAGGTAGTGTCGAAGGCGACCGAGTGCTTTCATGATTGCATCGGGCACGAGCAGCAGAGAGCGGCACTCCGCCTTGACTCGCCGGGGCGGAGAGGGCCACTCCTCCTTGACGCACCGGGGCGGTGGAGAGACCCGCTCACCCCTTGACACGCATTGGCGGGGCGAGAGGCGCTCTTCCTTCATGCGGTGTCCGATTTGGACGCCGCGGTTGCATGAGGGAGAGTGCGAAGGGGATGTCGGCCATGGCTTCACGGGAAGGAGCGTCCCCGATGGCGGAGCAGGGCCATTGAGGTGGATCACGAAGTGATGGAGTAACAACTCCATCATCTCCTCACACTCGATGTCGGTGGCGGTGTACACCTGGCCCTCCACCGCCGATGCGGACTGCTACTGCTGCTACGGCGACTGGTCCTCCTCGTCGTCGTAGGAGATGACGATCTCCGCCTTCGTCGAGGAGCCGCCGGCCGATGAGGACGACGACCCTAGAGTTTGAGGGCGGCGTCGCCATGATCTGCCCGGACCCGCCCCAGAATCGCCGCCTGCTGGCACCGACGCCCCAGACATGCCCATCGCCGGAGATGTGGAGCGAGATGGGCAAGGAGAGGGAAGGAGGAGGCTAGATTGCGATATGGATGTCACGAGAGCGGGGCTTATATAGCCTCGGACCGGACATGTGAGGTGTCGGTCAGCTACTTCAATGTGGCGCGGTGGCCGGAGTCTATTCCTTGGGAATTTGCATCCGCATTGAAGCAGCGGCTCCTGAGAGGTCGCGTCCGTCAGCGCCGAGCACCCTCCTTTCGGTCACATTGCGGCATCGATGCCAGTCGTTGTGTGCTTTGGGCCAGCATGAATGCGGCGCGGTAGGCGGCGCGTGCATCAGAAGGAAAGCGTGGGAGAGACCGGGGAGGAGGTTGGTGGGCCAGGCGGTCAAAAGCGGGCGTGGCAGCGGTCCAGACTCCCGCAAAGCTCCCCCACATTTGTCTCAGGTTTGTGGGAGAAAATGCGTCTGGACGTGCCGCAGACCGATAGAGGACCGCATTGGATGGGTTCCACGGTTTGGGCGTATGCGGCAGGTTTGCGGGTCGGCGTTGGAGATGCCCTAAAGGAGCATCGCCTGGTGAACCACCCTAAGCAAGGCAGGCATGCAATCCTTCACCACAAATCGATGTGAGAGAAAATTTGCGGGTTGCCGTTGGAGATGCCCTTAGCGATTATTAGCAAACCTGCCCATGCAATGGGAGACAAAAAAAATTACGCGCTAGTCAAATAAGTATGACTCAATACCCCAATATATGGGTGTCTCCTATTTCAACACGGTGGCTCAGCATGTTGCCACTTATCTATCTTCCCTACCTCACCGATGATGTCCACGATGTCCATGTGACCACGTGGTCGCAATGTATGCGACGTGGTGAATCCCAAGGAATTGAGCTTGCCACAATACAACACACTTGTCACTGTGTCAAAACAAATCTCATCAATCACAAACTACTCCCAACACCTGGACATCTAAAGACTACCCAACAACTAATAAAATCCTAGACATAAAAGACTTTTGATCGGCGAACAGTTTTTCGAATCAACAATTTTTTTTGAAATTTGGGTGTTTTAAATCACAAACATTTGTGTTGTTTAGACGAACATTTTTTGAAATGCATGAACAATTTTTGACTCGGCAAAAAAATCGAATCGATGAACTTCTTTTAAAATTGGAGAACAAATTATGAATTACGATTTTTTTGACTTCTTGTGAACATTTGCTAAAATTTCATGAACATTTGTTTCAGATTCATGAATATGTTTTGAATTCACGATCATTTTTTCAAAATCATGCGCATTATTTTATTTCCTGACAATTTTTTCCCAAATTATGGATTGTTTTTATAATTTTTGAATAGTTTTGTAAAATCGCCAAAAAAAATTTGAATCAGTGAAAATTTTATGATTTCCTGAGCATATTTTGAGTTCAGAAACATTATATGATTTTGGAATACTTTTTTCAAAACTCGCAACTTTTTGAAATTGGGAAATCCCAAAATAATTTAAAGAAGGAAATAACAAGAAAAATTAGAAAAGAAAAGACACAAAAACCTAATGAAAAAAACAGTCATCACTTCCACACATGGGCCGGCCCATAAACGTGTACGTGGGGGGAGGTGGTGCATGGAGGGAAAAAGGGGAGGACCTGGGGACCCAAGGGTGGGGAAAAGGGGGAGGACGTGAGGATCAAACCTTGGTCTCCAGTATGGAAGAGTTCACTGTGGTATTTGTGCGTCTGTGATATATATAGGGTATCATCTCCATAAAAGAACCACGCATTATGGCGAATTTGGAAAGAAGAATTGAATTGTTTTTTTTCACTTGGGGGTGGCATAGTGATTAATTTATAGCAACTCCGGGGGTATTTTTTGGACGGACATGCAAAAGCACTAATCCCTTTATTAGTAGGTATAGAATAGTTCTGGTTGGTACCAGTGGGTGCCTATTGCGATCTTCAAGGGTGTTTACATGTGTTCCTCCCTTCTTGCCTATTCAGTGCAAGATCCAACATACGGCAACCGGCAAGGAAGAAAGCAGTCAGAAAGGCTTTCCATGTGATTTTATTTTCAGAGGTGGTTTTATGTCAAGTTTATCCCCTTGTGTACTAACTACAATTTTCATTAATAAATATAATATCTAAGGTGCCCTTTGGGTATATTCTGTAAAACAAGTATAGGCAAACATACTCTCTACTGGAAACTTCTATCGAGACATATGTCGGATGCTTTGTTATAGAACAAACTAGCCATGCCCGCGCGGCGGCACGCCGCGCCCCGTCTATACGTCATGTGTATATGTTGGAATTTTGCAATCGAAGAACAATTACACATTATAATTTTTGCTAACATGTATTGACCAAAAAGTTTATGTTATTCAGCTTAGTTAACTATATTAATTCAATGCATTATTAAACACTATTGGTTACTGATAAAAAAATGAAAGAAGAACTGTCCATTAACTCCCAAAGGTGTAGCGGAGCATCCTTAAAACAATCTGATTTTGTATAGGAACCTCTTCTTGGGCAACATCAATTTTCTTTGATACTTGCAACAGAATATTTAGCAAGGAGCAAGCATTATATAAGAAAGCTAACTCGGTAAAACGACAACTCTATACATTATGTGGCAGAGGGATGATTGTACGACCGAAAAGGAGAGAAACTTCATTAATTATATTCGTGATGCATGGCAGAATACTTGTCTACATCACACGTCCACAAAGATGGAAAAGTAAGTGTTCCAAAAGTACGACGTATACACTACATGATAACTGACATATATATCAGCTATTCAAAATCCAATGAATTTTCCCGGAAGAAAACTTAGCTAAATTGACTATCCATTCTTTAACCAATAGCCACAAAGCAACATATTTCATAACCATAGGAAGCAGGAGCCGGCATCCTCAGCCAGAGTTGCGTGTACTTGTAGGCGACCTCACCGTCACCAGCCCATCTGCAGGTATGCTAACTCCACCTCTTCTCTTCTTTGTTGCGAATGCAAAAAGAAGAGGCTCAGATCTGGAGAGTAGCCAATGAGATACAAATTAATTTATATGCCAATGAATTAATAAAACTAATTGTTAAATTCATGAAGAAGAAACAATTTGTAAAGTTAGCTAGGGTGATATAAATATAAACTCATGTGGCACTTAGATGCATCTCCATAGGGTAAGTTTTTCTCAGACATTTACAGTTGGCACCTACATTCTTGCATTATTATTGAAAAGAATATTTAGAGCACATGACATCCTACTAAAAAATCAAGACTTGAAGATAACATGCATAGTCACTACCACTAGTAGAAAAGGGGGCTTTGGTCCAGGCCGGGTAACCCCATTAGTCCCGGTTCAGTCCAGAACCGGGACCAATGGGGGCATTGGTCCCGGTTCATGAGCCCAGGGGGCCGGCCGGGCCACGTGGGCCATTGGTCCCGGTTCATCTGGACCTTTTGGTCCCGGTTGGTGGGATGAACCGGGACCAATGGGCGTCGCTCCTGGCCCACAACCATTGGTCCCGGTTCGTGCCTCAAACCGGGACTAAAGATTAGACCTTTAGTCCCGGTTTGAGGCACGAACCGGGACTAATGGGGATGAGACCTTTAGTCCCGGTTCGTGCCACGAACCGGTACTAAAGGTCCCATTTTCAAACTCTACCCCCCTCCCCTAGTGGATCGCCTTTTCAATTTTTAAAAAAATAAAAAGAATGATGGAAATGTCAAAAAAATAATAGAAAATAAGTTTCCCATGTGATATGTGGTCTAGTTGTTGGAAAAATTTGCAAATGTGAATTTTGACTTTATTTGCAAAATCTCTCTGAAATTTGTAAAAATGGGCATAACTTTTGCATACTAACTCGGATTAAAAAGTTTTTTATATGAAAAATCATCTACTCGAAAAGTTACATCCGAATTTAACTGGGGGAACCCCGTTAAACATTTTCAAAATTCTCAAAAACCTAATAGAAAAAAGTTACGGGGCTTTTAAGATCTAGAGTGAAAAAAACCGAGAAAAATTCAAACAGTGGGCAAACTGTGGTCAAACACCGGTCAAACTAATTATTCTAGAATATTAGTGTTACTAAATAATTATTTTAGTTATTTCAATTTTGGTCAAATCTGGTCAAACTATGGTCAAACAATGGTCAAACTAATTATTCAAGAAATATTTGTGTTACTAAATAATTATTGTTTTTTAAAACAATAGTTTCAAAATAAAACTATGAAATGTGTCACTTCATGCTCAAGCAAAATTCCTGAAGGTTAATAGGATTGACATCTTAGTATTGTCAGGAAAACAACAAGTGCAGACTTGGAGCGAGGGAGAATAGAACCCGGAAGTTAAGCGTGCTCAGGCTGGGGAGTGGGAGGATGGGTGACCGTTCGGGAAGTTAGATGATTTGGAATGATGAGGGGTGATTAGAGGATAAATTGAGAAGTGATGAGGGGTGGTGATTACAGACTAGAGGTTAAAATAATTCAGAAATTTGAAAATCAAAAAAAATTCAAAAAAAATTCAAAAAAAAATCATAAAATTTCCTTTAGTCCCGGTTGGTGTTACCAACCGGGACTAAAGGTGGAGCTCCACGTGGCCGCGCCCTTTAGTCCCGGTTCTGGATTGAACCGGGACTAAAGGGAGAGGCATTAGTACCGACATTTTAGTCCCGGTTCCAGAACCGGGACTAAAGGCCCTTATGAACCGGGACTGAAGGCCCTTTTTCTACTAGTGTACCTAATACTCCATCCAATGGACTATGAAAAACATCAATTATGAATTTAGGTGGCACACTGCCATTTCTGTACTACAACAACACTTCTTTGGGTTCCTCACTTAGGTGCCCACAGACCAGGGCCAACTAATTTATGCACCATATAATACCCTTCTTTTTTAACTGAACTGTAAGATTTCTTAAATAAAGGGAAATGGTAAGTTTTATCAGATTTTATTGAAATAGTCCCCGGAAGGATCTTAGAACTGACATGTGTTGGGCGATGACCCTTCCCGCTTGGTGTCCTTGCCCGGCTTGGCACATCTGTGAAACAAATCATAGAATTGACTTCAAATATTGCAAAAGGTTTCAAAAAGATAGTGCCAAAACCTAAGCTATACAAACTGAATCTACACCAGCTAAAAAGAAGTCCGATTGTTTGGATAGAGTGGTCTTCACAAGGAGTCTTGCCGATTACACCTTCCACCTCTTATTTAATGACATTCTTCATATGTAATCCAGTGGATTGTGGGGGAGAGGGGGTGAGTAGAATATGTAACTGGCCAATTTTGCATTGTATGATTGTATTCTGATATACTTATAAGCTAACATGTCTACCTCTGGCATAATTCCTTCTCTGTATCATCATCAGGTTCAGGTTCTGCAAAAAGGTTCAAACACGTACATCCATTCTCACCAAATCTCAAATTCGGGGTTTCCAAACAACTGCTGTAGACTGTAGTGCTCTTACAAAATAGATAAAGTAAAAAAGTTCTTGCACAGACCGAGGTAGGCACTCCTTCAGGCCACATTGGTTTTGAGGACTGCAAACTGCAAATCCTTTGCATGCAGCTCTAATTAATCTTGGTTGCAATTTGAGGGCCAATTCTAATGGTATCATGTTGTCAGCACCTGCAACATCCCAAGGGATCAAAATACCAATTTGTGTAAATCATGTCACACCATTAAACATCAATGTCAAATTTACATACCGGTACCATCAGTAACAAAGACATTAATGAAACAAACAGAATGTGCCCTGTCTAATAAAAGTAGGAAAATCAAAATAGATCCACATTCTCCCTGCAGTATGGCCTATCTAACAAAAGTACAAAGAGCAAAATAAATCTGTGTTCTCCCTGCATTCCATGATGTGTGTTTTGCCTTGTAAGCCACCAGAAAAATATGCAGGCGACCGTGAAAGTAACGCTATGCTTGACAATAAAAATTCAAAGTTTCAAACAGGATATGAAGCAAGAACCCCAAACCTGATTTCATATAGGGTTGGCCACTCATACGAAGAACAAATAAAATATTGATTTTCTATAGTGGTGGCGATTGACACACAGAGGCCGCGGCCGTCGCGGCATCGAGCTCAAACGGCATGAGCTCTTCCAGGGACCGCCACTGTGACGCGCATCACATCCACCGTCATTGTCACTTTCTGCCGCCACCTCCTCCTGGTTTGCCACCATTCAGCAATAGAACTCCTATGAAATAAACAATCAGAACAAAGCAGGGAAGGAGGATTTCTAGGCTGATCTCTAGGCCGCAAAAAGGATCATGGGAAAAATCTAGGGTACTCGAGGAGCAAGAATTGAATCCAATGGGAGGTTAGCTAGAGACTGGTCAGATGTCCAGATCACGATGGTGGACGACCTGTACCTACACTGCTGCCCCGTGAGGCCGCTGCCCCTGATCGCTGTCCCTGCCGTCGTTGCTTCCGCCTTCCAGGACAAACAATGACAGCAAGACGTCGAGCAGTGAAAAGAAGGAAGAGTGGAAGCGGGGAGGAAGAGCGAGGGAAGGAGAGACCTGAGGTGAGAGCATCGTGCTGCGAGTGAATTGCAAGAAACCACCACATTTGGGGCTTATCTTGCAGAAAACAACGTGGTCGCTAATCATTTGCAAAAGCCACCGCGAATTCAGTAACAGTTTTGCAGATTGCACTGAACATGTCATTTGGCTCAGTTGAGGGCGTTTCCGACATGTGGGGCCCAATATGCGTGACATGGCGTAATGGACGCGCTGACGGTGCCGTTTGAGCGTACATCTTGTCAAGCCGAACCGACCGACCGACGGCGCCCGACCAGACAAGATCTGCTCCGTCCTCTCCCTCCAGCTCCAATCCATGGCAACGACGAAACCTAGTGGCGTGGACGGCGGCGGGGGAGTTGCTGCCGGTGGGGATGCTCCGGGCGGCGGTGCTGGAGATCCACCGGAGTTCTGCGGGAGCTCCAATCCGTCGAGCGCGTTGCCTCTTCCCCAACCGCCGTCGCCGCCGAAGTCGTTGGAATACGCGGCGGCTACTGCGTTCGCCCAGGCGGTGAAGGCCAATCCGACGGGCAGCCACCATTTTGCCTCCTCCTTCGACGCTGTGGAGTAAGTCATCCTCCTCCTCCTTTGTCATTTCCCTGATTGGTATTCTAGGGTTAGGGTTGTAGTGTTAGGGTTCTATGGTTGGTGTTCTTGGGTAGTTGTAGTACGGCTAAGGTTGTAGTGTTAGGGTTCTAGCATTAGGGTTAGTGTTAGCTGTTAATTGAATTTTCAGTAAACTGTTAACTGTGTACTGAATTTATTGAACACTGTATATTGTTAACTGAATTTTATGAAGACTGTTAAGTGGATTTTAACACTGTTAACTGAATTTCTGTTGCCAAAAATTTTAACTCTGTTAACTGAATATTGTGAACACTGTTAACTGTTAACTAAATTTATTGATAACTGTATGCTGTTAACTGAATTTTGTTTACACTGTTAACTGGATTTTAACACTCTCAACTGAATTTCTGTTGCCACCAATGAGACCTCTTAACAATAATTGTGAACACTGTTAAATGCATTTTATCTGAATTTGTAGCTTGGATGATGAAGAATGGGAAGTGAGGTTCCATTTCCTAGACAGAGATAACTTGGAAAGAACAATCTGTTTATCAGACATAACCTTCTGGAATCTCATTGCCCTAATAGAGGTAGAAGGCTATAGTTCAAGGGATTTTATGTATTATGTTAGAGATCCAGGAGCTGCGGTGTCAGGAATGGAAGAATTAACTGATGATGACAAGGTGGAAGAAATGTTGGATCACATAGCTATTAAAGGAAAGAATGTTGTTAACATTAAAGTTATGAGAAGTGATGCACCTAGACTAGTTGATTTGAACATTGGTCATGCTTATGAAGAGTAGTTTCCTTTATCAGAAATAGGTGTACCAGTTGTCTATGAGGTAGATAATTCAGGAGTTCTTTTCCCCAGTCCAGTGAAACCCCAACCACAGCCAGTCCAAGTAATGAACACACAGGAGAGCTCTTGTTTGTTGAAGCAAAAGGGCCCAAGTGAACCTGAGTTTGCTTTGGACAATGGTAATGAGAGGCATGAGTATTTCATGGAGACAGACCAAGAGCAAGAGCACATTGAGTAGATGATGGAGCAGAAAAGAAATGAAGAAATTCAGAGGTACAGGAGTAATATGATACAAAGAGAGAAGTACAAGGCAGCAAAAAGAAAACTCCCACAGCTGCTTACTGAGGAGTTCACTGATAGTGAAAGTGAGGATGAAGATCTTGAAGATGAGGACATATTGGCTAGGTTGGAGGCAATGAAGAGGCATAGGGATGATCCACTACATCACTTTGAAGGAGACACTGATGTAGAAGAGCTATATGGGCCAGATGAGGAGGAGGAGAATGAAGGAAGAGATGAAGAGGAAGGACAAGAGGAGCCACTAGATGAGGGCTTGAGAGGAGGAAGCAGTGTAGGAGGAAGCATCAGCACAGGAGGAAGTAAGAGGAGGGGGAAGGGGCCAACAACAAGATCCCATGCAAGTTTGGATCAAATCATAGAGCAAGACTGGGCACCTTCATCTGATGAGGAGAGCAACCCAGGTGACTTAAGTCAGGAAGAGAATGATTGTGCTCAGCTTCCACCATTTAAGCTACCAAATGGTAGGAAGAGCAGGGCCAAAAAGAATAAAGTTAGGGTTTAGTATGATGAGGAGAGGGAAAACCCACAAGAACAATTTGTCAAGCAACTTTGTTTCCTAGATGTCCAACAGTTCAAGAGGGCACTCCTTACATTTCACATCTCACAAAACAGGAACTACTCATTTCATAGGAATTGCTCAGATAGAGTTATTGTAGTTTGCAGTAAAGATGACTGTCCTTTTTCATTGCTGCTTCCAAAATTGCACATGAGAAGACATTTTGCATGAAGAAAATGAACTTGTACCACAACTGTCCTGCTGTTGGAGAGAGCACCAAAGTCACTGCAAGATGGTTGGCACATGAGTGTGAGCAATAGTTAAGGTCTGACATAAACACACCAGTCCAGGAAATAATTGACAATTTGAAGAACAAACATGGAATTGAAGTGTCCATTCACATGGCCTACAGGGCAAGGAAAGCAGCTAAGGAAGTTGTCCAAGGAGATCAGAGGGCACAATACACTAGGATAAGGGATTACCTCCAAGCTGTGCTGGATACCAATCCTGGAAGTAGATGCATTGTGACAACAAAGCATTTAAAGCTGAATCCTAGCAAAAACCCTAGATTTCATGGCTTGTTCATGTGCCTCAATGCTTGCAAAGAGGGCTTCCTAAATGGTTGCAGACCCTTCATAGGTACTTGCATAATTATTTTCCCAACATATTTGCCATTGCTTTTGTTTATGTTTGGTGCTAATGTGTTATGTTTGGTTGTAGGTGTTGATGGTTGCTTTGTTAAGTTGACAACATGGCAACGAATATTGGCTGCAACTAAAGAGATGGTAATAACAAAATCGTTCCCATTGCATTTGCTATTGTTGACAAGGAGGACACTGCCAGCTGGTCCTGGTTTCTAACCCAGCTCAAATATGCTCTTGGTGGTGAGTCAGGAAAGTATGGCAAGTACACTATCATATCTGATAGACAAAAGGTACCTCATACATCATAATTCTTATTTTTACTGAAGTTTTACCATGCTTAGTACTGTCAAATAGTGTGTTGTTATACTATATTTTAAACACTAGTTATTTAAACAGGGCCTTCTTAAAGCCATAAACAATATCTTCCCAAATTGCCCTCAAAGATACTGCCTTAGACATATTTATCAGAACTTTCAATGGCAGGTTAAATCTTGTGTATATTTAATACTATGTTCTAATCTGTCTATATGTTCTCACTGCAGGAAAACAGGAGAGTTGATGCACCAATGGCAGCTCCATCTACTCCACCAGCAGCAAGGGCAAGAGCTCCTGCTGCAACCAGTGCAACACCAAGGACAGCTCCACCAGCAGCAAGGGCAAGAGCTCCAGCTGCAGCTAGGACTGCAACTAGGGCTGTACCTAGGGCAACTCCTTCTGCTCCTGCTCCAACAAGGCCAAGTTCATCTTCTGCTGGTGCTGATAGGCCTAGTTCATCTTCTGCTACTGCTGCTAGGTCAAGGGGCAAGAAAACATTCATACCACCAAGACTGTCAGGTACTGGAAGAGTGAGAAAGCCATCATACAAGATGTCTGAATGGTTCAATTGTTCTCAAGGCAGCAAGAAGTGATGTAATATTGAAACATGTTTAATTCAACCTTTTTTGGCTAGTTTGTGATGAAGAGTATTAAGAATTTCATGTTGAAACCAGTTAGTTCAAGTCCAAGTGGTGGACTATGTAATGTACCTCATGGTTGTGATGCACTATGATACTCTGGTTATGATGATGTGATGATGAACTTATTAGTTATGATGTTTTGCAACAAGTTCTCATTCTGTTGTTGTGATGATGAGCATAGTTTCATTGTTGATATGCTGATGATCTTAGTTTTCATGCTGTTGATATGATGTGTTGCAACAAGTTGGGTGCCTCGGCGTCGGCGTCGACAAAACCCAAAATGTCTCCACTTGGGCATTTAGGGTGCCTCAGGGTCGACAAAACCTAAAATGTCTCCACTTGGGCATTTAGGGTGCCTCGGAGTCAAAAAAAACCTAAAATGTCTTCACTTGGGCATTTAGGGTGCCTTGGCTTCGACAAAACCCAAAATGTCGCCACTTGGGCATTTAGGGTTCCTCGGCGTCGACAAAACCTAAAATGTCTCCACTAAGGCATTTAGGGTGCCTCGGAGCTGAAAAAACCCTAAGAAGTTACTGACATATTAATTTTGTAAATCCAAAAAAAAATTGCACAAAAATAAAAACCCTAAGAAGTTACTGACATATTAATTTTGTAAATCCAAAAAAAAATTGCACAAAAATAGTTTGGCCTGGGGATTGAACCCAGGACCAGTGGGTAGTAACTAAGGGTTCAATACCAATAGGACAGTGCTAGTGATGTTGTTTTAATAGCATCCGCAATTTTACTTATATTTAGTTAGGCACGTACTATGTTGAGAGTGCGCTGAGGCCGCCAGCATGGTGAACGTCCGTTTAGTATAACTAGTCGTTTCGGTTTCTGCCTTTAATACGTGTCCACCTACCGCTCTCTTTGATCACTCGCCCACTCGCCGCCCGCACCACCCACTCCTCTTCCCCCTCTCTCCCGTCGAAACCACCGCCGAGAGCCACCCCCATCGCCGTCGCCATGGACTGGCAGCTGGCCATCGAAGAGCTCTCCAGCAACAACCGCAAGCTGCGCGCGCAGTACAGGGAGATCGCGCGCTGGTTCCCCAGCGCGGTGATGCTGAGGAACCATGCCGACGGCCTGGTGAAGGTGATGACACCTACCAAAAGGCAGCGTGCATTCCCTGCTGGCTGCACCGTCCCGTCGGCGATCATTCTCCTATGGGTGATGCGTGAGGTGCAGCGCTCCCCCGACCCCAGGCAGCGCGCCTGTTGGTGGATGTACCGCTCATCCACCACGCCGCCGACCGCCGCGGATGACATCACTGACGCCGTCCTTGCTCTCCCAGCCCCCATCAACAACGCCTACTGGGAAAGGCGCAATACATGGGTGCTCGGGCCAGACGACGACTCCGACGCCGAGTCCGAGTCCTCTGACGACTACGACTCTGACGAATCAGACGGCTACTCCTCTGACAACGAGGTGAACGAGGTCGTCATACTCTCCTCCGACTCCTCCTCCGACGAGCCTGATGTGCAGCTCCTGGCACCCGTCCTCCACGCCGTCGAGGGGCAGAAGAATAGCCCAATTGATGTGGATAAGCTGCCGGAGGTCGCCGACAACCCAGAGCTCGTCGTCGTGAAGCAAGAATAGGAGGGCGGCGGTGAAGATGTGGTGGAGCCAGCGCCGGCCAAGAAGAAGAGGGCGGCGGTGAACAACAATGACGTGCGGCGCTCCCTACGCCTGAAGATGCTGAAGAAGGAGGAGTGACATGCTGTCTTCAGTTTCGTCAGAAGAAGAAAAGGTTCAGTTTCGTCAGTATGTTAGTTTGCCAGTTCTATCTATGTCAGTTGTATCTATGCAGCTACTATCTAATTAGTATGCCACTATCTATGTAAGACTATCTATGCAGCTACTATCTATGTTAGTATGCCACTATCTATGTCAGACTATCTATGTAGCTATTATCTATGTTAGTATGCCACTATCTATGTCAGACTATCTATGCACTATGAACTTGCTATCTATGTTCACTATCTACTTGCTATAATCCAAGCTGTTAATTCATCACAAACTGAACTTAATAAAAGCTAATAATTCATCACAAACATAGTACTCTCACAAACAACATACAATCCAAGGTTCATTGCTACAGACATAATAGAGTTCACCACAATAAAGCTTAACACATTACAAGCTTTCCTCCATAGCTACTACAAAAGACATCATTGACACACATGGTTAGACAGCAACACAAATTAGTCCTCATCACAAATAGCCTTAATCTGGTGAAGCTTCCTCTTGTTGCTATCACCTGCTGTCTTGAGATCAACAATGCAGGAAGCAAGAGTACTCTTCTCCATGGTCAACTTCTCCTTCACTTTCATCAGCTCAGCAATGCAACAATCCAGCTTATCCTTCTCTTTCTTCAGGTCATCATTCTCTTTCTTCAGGTCAGCATAGCAAATATCCAAAGTCCTTTTATCAGAGCTCAACTTTTCCTTCTCCTTAAGATGGTTGAACTTCAAATTCCTAATGACAGTGGCTTGAGCTACATGAATTTGCTTTAACTGGTCAACAACAGCCTTTAAATTTTTTATCTCAGCATCCTTTGTCATGCTGCTTTCCACACTAACTGAAATGTTGTCAGCATCATTCTTCTGGTTTACCTCAGGCTGACTATCCTTATAATCCAAGAGGTTGTTCACATCTTCAACAAGCTTCTCATATGTCTCCTGCAACTCTTTTTTCTGCTGTGTGAGATTGTGTATAGTGCTTGCATGCTCCAGGCATGCCATCCTGTTTCCATGCTGGCTATGCTCATACATAAGCCAGAGCTTATGAATAGCATTCTGCAGATGCTCTGGCCAATGCTCATCTACCCACTGCACTAATCCACAATTTGCAACACCCTACAATAGAAAAAATCAGTTCAAAAATACATACATTACTTACAGATTCAGTTAAATAGCTGATTCTATTAATGTACCAGAATCACATTCATTTAATTATGAATAATTATGAAAACTACAACTAAGAACACTACCTATGAATCCTAGAACTAAATTCAGTAACTATGAACCCTAGAACATGAACAGTAACTATGAACCCTAGAACAGGAACAGTTACTACAAACCCTAGAACAAGAATTGGAATGCTGCAAACACAACTTAAAACTTACTTCAGTGGCACAAGCAATGAACCTCCTACCAGTGCTTATCCCCTCAAATGCAACATACTTCCTCCCTGGATTCCCATGCTCACAAATCACATTCAAGTCGTCAGCAAGACCCTCGAGCGACGGCTCATCAATTGTAGCTGGGATCTGAGAAATCCAACAAAAACGTGTTCAAATCGAGTAAATGTTCAACCCTACAAACCCTAGAACAGAAACGAGGAATAGAATGTTCTGACCTTGACAGGGGAGTCATCAGAGGAGATGTACTGCGCGGCGGAGCCGTCTTTGCTCTCACTGTCGGTCCAGGACACCATGGCGGACAGCGGTCGGCGGTGACCGGAGAGGAGAGGAGCAAATAGAAGGGGAGCGAGCGAGTGTGGGAGCAGAGAGAGCGAGCGTGAGAACAGAGAAATCGAGCGAGATGTGGTCGGGTGCAGGCGGTCTGTCTCTGGCGACCCGGCCGCGTCTGTCTTAAGCAAACGGCGCCGTCAGCGCGTCCGTTACGCCATGTCACGCATATTGGGCCCCACATGTCGGAAACGCCCTCAACCGAGCCAAATGACATGTTCAGTGGAATCTGCAAAACTGTTACTGAATCCGCGGTGGCTTTTGCAAATGATTAGCGACTACGTTGTTTTCTGCAAGATAAGCCCCAAATGTGATGGTTTCTTGCAATTCACTCTCGTGCTGCTGATGTTGTCTTGTGTTGCTTCCGCTCACTACTCCTTACGGACCCCCTTATTTGTACACGAACAACACACTGCGTTATCGCTGCTCGCCGTGCCCATCGTCGGCCCCATGCACCGTGGTCAGCTCTCACCATCTTAAGAGTCCTCTCCTCCTGGTTCCTTCCCTGTGGAAATCCATGGAATCATCTGACATGGCCGCACAGCGTGGCGCCCCGCTGAGCCCGCTTCTCGCCGGACACGACTCCACTCTGCCGGGTCCGCCGTTGTTGCGCTGCTGGCATCGCTGCTCGTTGTGGCGTCGTCCGGCTGCTGCTGCTCCTGAACCCCAGAGTCGATCACCGATCGGAGCCAGAGCAGGGTGTCCTTCGTCCGCGCGCGTGAAAGCAGGTGGAGTCCCATCCTGACACGGTTGTGGCGGATGACGGGCATGGTCGAAAGATGGGATGGCATGGGGAAGAGGGCCTTTTATAGGCGGCACGACGGTTGAGTGGCAGCATGTGGGTGAGGCGATGGAGAAGCGGTAGGCGGCACAGGTCGAGAAACCTCGGAGCTTCTCACGATCCTTCCACATCCACGGAGAGAAGGACACGCGGAGGAAACGGAGAGGAGACATTTTTTTTGAGCGTAAACGGAGAGGAGAGATAGCGATCTATCCGGGACACGCATCCACAACCCAATATATTTGGAAGCATCCAGAAACCATGCAAAACCAGCGGGCCCGGTCAAATAACATGCACGAAGCGACAACAGAACCAAAAGAATGTCCCGAATCCATGCCGGTGCAATCATCAGGAAACTAACCCTTCCATGTGGATCCGGCTTGTCTGCTTCCTTCCCATGCTTTCATCCATGCTTTCACTTCATCCTACGACTGTCTTTTTCTCTTTTTTCTTTCTAATCTAATCATCTCCCTCCTGATTTTAAGGGGGTGGGGTCGGGCCTTATTTTGTTTCAATCAAATCATGTCACGTATGCGATAGCATGGATGGGCACACACCGAGGGAGCAGTCAAGTTTCGTCCCCTCCATGTACCAAATCAATTCACGCGTCGGCCTCTTGTTGGACAAACTTTTCAACGTGAAACACGCTGGCCCACAGGCACCCAATAACGCTAACCGCACCACAAAATCACTGCACCCGTTAACAAATTTTTTATCTGAATCTACAGTCACCAGATAAATGTACCCGCTATCCCGATTTAATATACGTGTCCTCATCCGATAAGCTCGCAGGTCACGGTCAACCAAGTGGCGAAACCTGCAAAAACTTCCCCGGATATAGGGGTTTCGGTATGCTTTGCCATGATGTTTAATAACACTAAAATGCAGCAGAACGTATAAATGTCTTTATCTTCATCTTTACTATTTGTTAAATGGGAGGTGGTTGGTCTGATGTTTCATGCGATCATCCATACATCTCACGTATATTTTCCACATATAGACACTCTAAAAAATGACAAACTAACTTGAATTCAACATAACTAATCTGCAATAATCAAACTTAACCACACATATAAATCTCTAAAAATGTAGACTAAACCATAGAGCCATGCAATTTTATATTTATTTTTAGTTTTACCCATGTCTTGAAATACATAATCTAAAATATTTTTCCTAAATGTGAGTGTAATAAAAACGGGTTCGCAAGACCTTAATGACGTGACTGAATGTAGTATAGGCTTGATAAATAGATTTTACAACGATAGACTAAACTGGGGTACCAAGGGCTAAGGCTGGACACCAATCCACAAGGAACTGGTTGGGAAACTATCCTAGCAAACGAATACTCCAGCTTCATGCTAGGGGAAGTCGGCACTTCAGCTGGGATCTGGCCAAAACAAGAATGCTAGTGAGTAGTTCGAAGATCGCGATAGATAACTATCTTTCCCTATCACCATGAGGTCCCAACTGAAACTGATGCCTATCTTTCCCTGACGCCGTCGGCTCCCAACAAAACAGATGGCTAATCTTTCCTTGCACATCAAGTTAAATTTTTCTATTGAGGAAAGGGACAGTTTGTCCCCTGTTAGCTTTTTAATCCTGATTATATCTCTGCATATGTAGTTTTCGTTATGCATGTACTCCTTCCGATTCCTAAATATAAGTCCTTTTAGACATTTCAAATGGACAACAACATACGAACGTATGTAGACATATTTTAAAGTGTAGATTCACTCATTTTGCTCCGTATTTAGTCACTTGTTGGAATCTCTACAAAGACTTATATTTGGAAACGGAGGGAGTAGTTTAGATGGGGGTACACCTTCTTTAAAAAAAATGTAGTTTAGACGGTCGTAGGGTGGCGGCAAAAGGCACAAATTTGACCTCAGGTCGAAACTATTTCACAAATTAAACTGTTCTTTAAAGTATTTCACCCGGCTGACCTTTAATGTGCAGCGCCTGACATTAAGACGTTGCACTCTACTGTGCAACGCCTAACACTTAGGCGCCACACTGTGCAGCGCCTAGCTCTAAGGAGTTGCACTACACTGTGCAGCGCCTAGCTCTAAGGAGTTGCATTACACTGTGCAGCGCCTAGCTGTAAGGAGTTGCACAGTAGAATGCAGCGCCTTGTTGTCGGGCGCTGCACAGAAGGGTCAGCAGTGTGAAATATTTTCTAAAACAGTTTAGTTTGTGAAATACTTTCGTTTTAAGGTCAGATTTGCCAATTTTGCCTAGGGTGGCGTAGTCCAGCAAGGCTTTGGTTCAATGTGCGGAAGAGGAGAGATGCCGGGTTGTGAAGCGAGATGCTGATGGTGTGAAGCCGCGGTGCCGTGCGATGCGGCAAGCATGGTGGGATACCGATTATGTTGTGCGATAAGGTGATGCCGTGAGAAACGGCAAGGCGCGATGAAGACTGAACTGTGATGGACTAAAGTACGATCAAGTGGAGCCGGGTGATGCGGCAAGTTCTGGTCTGGTGTGTGCCGGCCAGGTCGTGTGGCCGTTAGTGGAGCTGCGCGCAAGTGTTGTACGTGCATGCATGTAGGACTTGATTAGCACATGCACAAGTTAGTTAGCTACATAGCTGGCTGCGTCTTGTAGATCATGGAGAGATTCCCTGATTAGTCACCTGATTAGTTAGTACGTGGTTGGTTAGTGGGTTAGGCGGCCTGCATACATGCTAGTGGTGGCCGAGTATAACGTCTGAACATTGCCTGTGTATGTGCTATATAAGCATTGTAACTCATGTTTGTTTTCGAGCCAAGAGAAATAGAGAGAAGTAAAGACCGGTGGTGTGAGGCTGCGGCCACAAAAAATTCTGTGTCTCCAATTTTCTTCTGTATTGTGAGAAGAAGAAGATGAGGCGGCGCCACCCCGCCCTCACAGTCTTGCCATCCATCTTTGTCTGTAGACGAGAGGACCTTTTCCGGAACGGGGAAGCTGTCCTCCAGGTACCCAAAGAGCCCAGCGTTACTAATCCGCGAGCAGGAGGATCCGTGCTTAAAAGTGCAACTCCATCGTACCCTAATTTGTTTTGATTATTTACTAGCACATGTGCCCGTGCGTTGGAACGGAAAATTTTGATGTTTTATGCAAGCATAATGCCCATAGCACCGGATTCACTATGAAGAACATGTTGCAACGCAACATCCTTCTACAAAATGAACATAAAAATTAGAATGCAATATAGTCGCGTTCATATTTTCTTTGCCAGACATAATCTCCCACTAATTTCATTTAAGTATAATCCTTCAATTAATTACCATGCCGTCCTCATCCGTTTTAGTCCAGAATCAAATCTTTCATTTTCTAATTTAGTAGCCCCACCAAGTTGAAGCCTACGGATCCTTCCTTTAATTATCCTACCTTTTTACTTCAAATCCTTCCTTTAATTAGTCCCATATATCTAAATATTCTATTTATTAAGCCCATAATCTTGTTTTTAATTATTCCACCGGTTTACCCATAGTTCTTTTTTTAATTAGCCACATCCGTTTGAATATTTTATTTAAGCCCATAATCCTTCATTTAATTAGCTCATTCGATTAATTAGCTCGCCCTAAACATGTCTGAAAGGATCGATATGGTTGGCTAGAGGGGGGGTGAATAGGCAACTAACAATTTTTAGCTTTTCTTTAACAATTTAAACTTTGCATCAAAGTAGGTTGTCTAGATATGCAACTAGGTGAGCAACCTATATGATGCAACAAGGATAGGAACACAAGCAAGCAAGTGATATAATACAAATAAGCTTGCACAAGTAAATGCACGAGATAACCAAGAGTGGAGACGGTGGAGACGAGGATGTCTTGCCGAAATTCCTTCCCTTTGAGAGGAAGTACGTCTTCGTTGGAGCGGTGTGGAGGCACAATGCTCCCCAAGAAGCCACTAGGGCCACCGTATTCTCCTCACGCCCTCACACAATGCGAGATGCTGTGATTCCACTATTGGTGCCCTTGAAGGCGGCGACCGAACCTTTACAAACAAGGTTGGGGCAATCTCCACAACTCAATTGGAGGCTCCCAACGACACCACGAAGCTTCACCACAATGGACTATGGCTTCGCGGTGACCTCAACCGTCTAGAATGCTCAAACACCAAGAGTAACAAGATCCGCAAGGGATTAGTGGGGGGAATCAAATTTCTCTTGGTGGAAGCGTGGATCGAGACCTTCTCAACCACTCCCGAGCAAATCAACAAGTTTGATTGGCTATGGAGTGAGATCGGGCGAAAATGGAGCTTAGAGCAACAATGGAGCTTAGGGTTGGAAGAGATGAGTCAACCGGGAAGAAGGGGACCCCTTATATAGTGTAGGACAAAGATCCAACCGTTACCCACCTACCAGCCCGTGGCTAGCGGTACTACCGCTCCAGGCCAGCGGTACTACCGCAGGGCCACGCGGTACTACCGCTTGCTTCCAAGCGGTACTACCGCACGGTCATGCGGTACTACCGTACAGGCCCGCGGTACTGCCGCAACCCCAGCAACAACAAGGTCAGATCTGACGCGCAGGAGCTGAGGGCGGTACTTCCGCGAGCGCGGTACTACCGCGCCGCCATGCGGTACTACCGCAAGGCAGAAATCCCCTAGCCAGGGGGGAGGAAACATCCGTGCCTACTTCCGCAAAGAAACAGAAGAAGCAAAAACCCGACACAGTAGTACTGCCGAGGGGCGGTACTACTGTCTGACAACATAGCACGGTACTACCGCGGAGCGAAAGCGGTACTACCGCGGTAGGTGCGAATGTAAAAAATTACATCCGCCCTACTACCGCGAAGGAGCGGTACTAGCCTGGTGGGCAGCGGTAGTGCAGCTCCAGGGAGCGGTACTACCGTGCCACCGCACGGTACTACCGCTGGTGCCTACGGTACTACCGCTCTCCTGGGAGCAGTACTACCACGACCCAACTCAGCAGCCAGAACCAGGGAGGCGAGAAAGCGGAGGAAGCTCCAAGGGAAAAGGAGGGGACAAGAAAGAGACGTGTACGTGATGATTCCACCCAAACCTTTCCGATGCGGACCCCCTCTTAATAGTACGGCTTTTCTACGACTCAAATCCACCAAAAAGAAACATAGAAAAGACGTCGTCTTCAACAGTCTTCGAGGGGCACCCAACCGTCTTGTGCCTAGCGATGAAATGTGTGGGATACTCAAGGCACACGATTAGTCCGCGAACGCGTTGTCATCAATCACCAAAACACCTTAGGGATAAATATGCCCTTACAATCTCCCCCTTTTTGGTGGATTGATGACCATACGGGATTTACACAAGGGAAATAATATTAAGCAACCGCAAACCCCTCCTCTCTTGAATATAGACGGGCTCCCCCTAGATGTGTGCCACCTAGATGAGTGCTTTGGACTGCACGACACACATGCTAGGATCAAAGCTCCCCCTATATTATAGAGACAAGGCATATCTAGTAATAGGAAGGCTATCACTAGACAAGATAGCACAAACATAAGTTAACTAAGATAGATAGAGTGCATATGTCTTACACCATATGTAGGATAGGTCTCGAAGGCACAAACCAAACAAAAGCAAACGAGGCAAACGAGGTTCAAATGACAAAGCAAACAAACACACCAAGCACGACACAACGCAAATCCCTACACTCTCTCCCCCTTTGGCATCAAGACGCCAAAAAGGCAGAGAGGACACCTACACACACGGGGTGGCTCAGGCAGAGAAGTCGTCCCACTGCTCCTCATGCTCCTCGTCAGACTCAGCGGCGGGGACGGGCTCCTCGATGTCTTCCTCTGAACTGGTCCACTTGTATCCCTCCTTCGACATCCAGGCAGCCTCAGGCGTGATGACGTCCTTAGAACCGCCAGACACATCATCTCCAAAGAGCCTCATAACCTTCTTGTCACGGCGGCGGCTCTCCTTTTCAGCCACGTGAGCCCTGTACTGTCCCTTTGCCTGCATGCATAAGAGAGTCTTCATCTTGTCCTTTAGCTTCTTGGCCCACGACGGCTCAGAGGAAGGAGCGGTAGACATAGCAGCATGATCCTCAGCAACATGCTCTGCACCAGCCTCCTCACCAACAGCCCTCCTAGCAGAAGAAGCCTCAGCACGGGTGGTAGTGTTGGCCCAGTTGGGCTTGACGCGGAGGCTGATGGACTCGTGCCGAATCCAGTCTGGAGCAAGGAACTCATCACCAGGGTACATCTTCTCCCAAGTGGTGGAGAGCAGCAGAAACATGTACGGTCCATAGATAGGTATCTTGCGAGTGAACACCGCAAACCGAAGCTCACACCACATGATGTGTGAGACATCAAATGGCTGAGTCTGAGATGAACGTGCCTCTGCACACAGGAGCAACATGTCCACTAGATAGGCATGAACCTTGTCCTTGTGAAAGCACAAGTGCTCCCTAGGTGGTTTTGATAATTGATGACAACATATATCTTGTTGGACTAACATTTTTATCTAGCATGTTTCAGATAAGTTCAACAATGGAGTGGCATGGACTAAAGGTTGTGGGAACTCCTTCAAGATGCTAAGGACAAAGGATTGGCTAAAGCTTCAAGCTCAAGACTCTTCATTTTACATTTTAGTGATCCAAGATCACATTGAGTCTTTAGGAAAAGCCAATACTATCAAGGAGGGATGAGGTGTTGCTTAATGAGCCTCTTGCTTCATGTGCTTAGTGATATGCTCCAAAACCCTCAACTGCTTTCCCATATCCACATATGACCTAAACCCTAAGCCAAACTCGGTCCTACCAATTCTTTCTATCCGGCGCCACCGAGTTTCACTTGTCATAAGCCACTGCCAAACCCTAGCAATTCGGTTCTACCGATAGGGATCTCGGTCTCACCGAGATGGGATTGCAAACTCTCTGTTTCCCTTTCATAACTTTTCAGTCTCACCGAAAGAGCGAATCGGTCCCACCGAGATTGCAGTGTAAACTCTTTGTTTCCTTTTTGTAACTTTTCGGTCTCACCGAAAGAGCAAATCGGTCCCACCGAGTTTACCTGACCAACTCTCTGGTTAGCTTATTACCAAACTCGGTCTCACCGAGTTTGTGTAATCGGTCTCACCGAGATTACGTTATGCCCAAACCCTAACCATATCGGTCCTACCGAGTTGCATGTCAGTCCCACCGAAAATCTCTAACGGTCACTAGGTTTACCTTTTCGGTCCAACCGAGTTTGTTGATTCGGTCCCACCGAGATTGGAAAACTGTGTGTAACGGTTGGATTTTGTGTGGAGGCTATATATACCCCTCCACCTCCTCTTCATTCATGGAGAGAGCCATCAGAATACAAACACAATTCCAACTCATATGTTCTGAGAGAGAACCACCTACTCATGTGTTGAGACCAAGATATTCCATTCCTACCATATGAATCTTGATCTCTAGCCTTCCCCAAGTTTCTTTCCA
The DNA here is from genome assembly GCF_018294505.1 of Triticum aestivum. Taxonomy (NCBI): domain Eukaryota; kingdom Viridiplantae; phylum Streptophyta; class Magnoliopsida; order Poales; family Poaceae; genus Triticum; species Triticum aestivum. Next base: position 722,197,767 of record NC_057800.1, on the reverse strand, counting down.
CTCAAATCTTCTTTCCACAAAATCCAAATCCTATGAGAGAGAATTGAGTGTTGGGGAGACTATCATTTGAAGCACAAGAGCAAGGAGTTCATCATCAACACACCATTTGTTACTTCTTGGAGAGTGGTGTCTCCTAGATTGGCTAGGTGTCACTTGGGAGCCTCCGACAAGATTGTGGAGTTGAACCAAGGAGTTTGTAAGGGCAAGGAGATCGCCTACTTCGTGAAGATCTACCGCTAGTGAGGCAAGTCCTTCGTGGGCGATGGCCATGGTGGGATAGACAAGGTTGCTTCTTCGTGGACCCTTTGTGGGTGGTTGCTTCTTCGTGGACCCTTCGTGGGTGGAGCCCTTCGTGGACTCGCGCAACCGTTACCCTTCGTGGGTGGAGCCCTCTGTGGACTCGCGCAACCGTTACCCTTCATGGGTTGAAGTCTCCATCAACGTGGATGTAGGATAGCACCACCTATCCGAACCACGGGAAAAACATCCATGTCTCCAATTGCGTTTGAACTCTCCAAACCCTTTCTCTTACATTCTTGCAAGTTGCATGCTTTACATTCCGCTGCTCATATACTCTTTGCATGCTTGCTTGATATGTATTGTGTATGTTGAAATTGTGCCTAAAACTCCACTTAAACCGAAAAAGTTTAAAAATTGCAACTTTAGCACTAAGTGTCTAATCACCCCCCCTCTAGACACATCTACTTCAAGATCCTACAAGTGGCATCAGAGCTTTGGTCTCCATTGCCTTGGTTTAATCACCATTGGAGGAAGATGGATGTGTCTACTTTAGGGAGTCTTAGACATAGAGTGCCTATTCTTGATGGAGAGTATTTTCATGAGTGGAAAAATGAGATGCTTGTAATCTTCAATCAATATCATTTGAACAAGTATATTGCTAGTCCTTGTGCACCTCATATTGATCCTTTGCATCCTACCCTAGATGAAGATATTGACATGATTCGCAATCTTAGAACTATTGAGCTCATCATTAGAGGATTGCCCAAAAATTTGATTGCTAGTTTGCCTACTCTTAATTGTGCCTATACTATATGGAAATTTCTTGAGGAACGATTTCCCGATCATTCCTTGAAAAATTTGGATGAAATTCTCCATAAATCTATTGCCTTGAGTAAGATGAACTCTAGTGATCCTAGTTTTGGTGATTGTCTATTTGAGCTCACCAATCTCAAGCATGCTAAAGGAGATGTTGGAATCATTAGTGATATTATATTTGAAGCTATAAGAATTCATAAAAGTGACCACTTTGATGATCATTTATCTAATGAATTACCCTCTCTAGGAAATGATGAGTCACAAGATCATGATGAACATGGATACTATGATGATGATGATGATAGTGACTTCGATCTTGACGATGCAATGAGACATTTTGGTCTAACGGCAAATCTTCGGGGATATGCGTCAGGAGGAAAGGAGTGGGTTCTTGATAGTGGATGTACTGATCATATGACTAGAGATGAAGAGATGTTCCGTGAGATTGATGAAAATGACGGCCCTCGGAAATATGTCACCTTTGGTGATAACTCAAAGGGTAAAGTGGCCTTGGTAAGGTGGCCATCTCACATGATAGTTCCATTCAAAATGTCATGCTCGTTGAATCACTCGGCTACAACTTACTTTCAGTATCTAGACTTGCTGATTTCGGTTTGAATGTCCTATTTACTGAGGTAGATTGCCAAGTTTTTCGTCGAGACAATCATAAAATGGTCTTTACGGTATGCGTAGAGGTGATCTTTACATTGTCGATTTCTCTAAAAAGGCTCAACCTAAAACTTGCTTTATTGCTAAATCCTCAAAAGGTTGGTTGTGGCATAGACGACTAGGTCACATTGGCATGAGAAACCTTGACAAGCTTATTAAAGGAAATCATATCCTTGGAGTTAACGATGTCATATTTGATAAGGATAGACTTTGCAGTGCTTGCCAAGCAGGTAAACAGGTTGGAGGAAGGCATCCTGTGAAGAACATCATGACCACAAGAAGGCCACTCGAGCTACTTCATATGGATCTTTTTGGTCCCAACGCCTACAAGAGTCTCGGTGGAAATTCTTTTGGTCTAGTTATAGTTGATGATTTTTCAAGATTTACGTGGGTGTTCTTTCTTAATGACAAGTCGCAGGTCCAGAAGATCTTCAAAAACTTCGTAGGAAGGCCCAAAATCAGTTTGACGTGAATATCAAGAACGTTCGGAGTGACAACGGAACGAAGTTCAAGAACGCAAATGTGGACACCTTTCTTGACGAATAAGGGATTTCACACGAGTTCTCGGCTACGTACACACCTCAACAAAATGGAGTTGTTGAGAGGAAGAACCGGGCGCTCATCGAAATGGCAAGAACGATGCTTGATGAATACAAGACGCCGAAGCACTTTTGGGCAGAAGCAGTTGAGACAGCTTGTCACGCAACAAGTCGCTTGTATCTTCACAAGCTACTCGGCAAGACGGCATACGAGCTCCTCACCGGTAACAAACCCCAAGTTGGATACTTTCGAGTATTCGGCTCAAAGTGCTACATTCTTGACAAGCATCGTCGTTCAAAGTTTGCTCCTAAATCTCATGAAGGTTTTCTACTTGGTTATGGCTCAAACTCTCACACTTACCGTGTCTACAACAATTTCACCCAGAAGGTTGAAGAGACGATAGATGTGAAGTTTGATGAATCTAATGGCTCGCAAGTAGAGCAATTGCCAATTGATGTAGGAGACAAAGACCCTTCAGAAGCAATCCAAGACTTGTCCATTGGCAAAGTTCGTCCAACGGAGGTGAAGGAGAGTACTTCATCCGTCCAAGTGGAAGCTTCTACTTCACGACAAGGTGAACCAAGAATCGACACGAAGCATCCACAAGTGGGACACACCAAGATGAAGAAGACAAGGAAATGCATCAAGACGAACATCAACAACCTCCTTCTCCACCACGACAAGAGAACAACGACATCAACAATGAAGAAGGCCAAGAAGAAGAACAAGATGAAGAAGATGTTCAACGAAGACCCAAGCAAAAGCTCTCACGAGTTCGAGCAAGAATTGCCAAAGATCATCCCGTCGAGCAAATCCTCAATGATATACAAACCGGGAGAATCACTCGCTTAAAAACTTGTTTAGCTAACTTTTGTGAAAACTATTCATTCATCTCTAGCATTGAACCTATGAAGGTTGAAGAAGCATTGGAAGATCCGGATTGGATAAACGCTATGCATGAAGAGCTACACAATTTTGAGAGAAACCAAGTTTGGACATTGGTTGAGAAGCCCGACAACAACCACAACATCATTGGTACCAAATGGGTGTTTCGCAACAAGCAAGATGAAGATGGACAAGTGGTTCGCAACAAAGCATGTCTCGTCGCCCAAGGGTACACACAGGTCGAAGGTATGGACTATGGTGAGACATATGCTCCCGTTGCTAGACTTGAGTCCATTCGCATCTTACTTGCCTATGCTAATCACCATAATATCACCTTGTACCAAATGGACATTAAAAGTGCTTTTCTAAATGGTGAAATAGAGGAGGAAGTTTATGTCAAACAACCTCTCGGTTTTATCAATCCTAAGAAACCAAATCATGTTTACAAACTTCACAAAGCTCTTTATGGTCTTAAACAAGCTCCTAGAGCATGGTATAAATGCTTGACCAAGTTCCTTACTACAAGTGGTTTTGAAATTGGTAAAATTGATTCTACCCTTTTTACTAAAAGGGTTAATGGAGAACTATTTGTATGCCAAATTTATGTCGATGATATCATATTTGGTTCAACTAACCCTCTCTTTAGTGAAAAGTTTGGAAAGCTAATGTCAGAGAAGTTTGAGATGTCTATGATGAGTGAACTCAAATTCTTTCTCGGTTTGCAAATCAAGCAAACTAAGGAAGGTACATTTGTCTCTCAAACAAAGTACACCAAGGACTTATTCAAGAAGTTCAATATGCAAGAATGCAAAGGTATGTCTACACCCATGCCTACTAGTGGACATAATGACTTGACCAAAGATGGTGAACCGGTTGATCAAAAGGTTTATCGCTCTATGATTGGTTCATTGTTATACCTATGTGCTTCACGTCCCGATATTATGCTAAGTGTGTGCATGTGTGCACGCTATCAAGCTGCTGCTAAAGAATGTCATCTTAAGGCCGTGAAAAGGATAGTGAGATATTTAATCCATACACCAAATTTTGGCATTTGGTATCCTAAGAGGTCTTCTTTTGATCTTGTTGGCTATTCCGACTCGGATTATGCCGGAGACAAGGTTGATAGAAAGTCCACTTCGGGTACTTGTCAATTTCTTGGTAGATCTCTTATGTCTTGGTCTTCCAAGAAACAAAACTCGGTATCCTTATCCACCGCCGAAGCGGAATACATTGCCGCTGGTTCATGTTGTGCTCAATTACTTTGGATGACCCAAACTCTTAAAGATTATGGGATCTATGTGAAACATGTTCCACTACTTTGTGACAATGAAAGTGCTATCAAAATTGGTCATAATCCTGTACAACATTCTCGAACTAAGCATATTGAAGTTCGTCATCATTTCATTCGAGATCATGTTGCTAAGGGTGACATTAATCTTAAGCGCGTTCGCACCGATAAGCAATTAGCGTATATATTTACTAAACCTCTTGATGAGAAAGTGTTTTGCAGGTTGAGAGGAGAATTGAACATCATTGATGCTTCGAACTTGGAGTATACACTCCATTGGATACATGCAAGACATGAGCTTATGACTAATCCATGATATATCTCTTATGATGACTATCTTATGTCTTGGATATATTTGTACCTTGCATGTTGTCTAACCCATGTAGGTGCTTGGTTGAATCTAATTCCATGAGATTGCGACTCACTCACATCTTGAGCAATCTCTACATCACCAAGTCTCTACATCACCAAGTCTCTACACAATGGTGGTTGAAGACAAGGAAGCACAAAACCATTCAAACATATCCTTTGACAAATTCTATGTTGAGCTTCATGATTGTCATTTTTGGATACACAAGTTCTCTTCCTTGCAAGAACTAACCCATGTAGGTAGATGAACTCAAACTCCAAGTGGTGCTCCCAACTCTTGATGAGCTACATCAACCTTGAGCACCCACACAAGTTCAACTACATGAGCAAGAACCACACCACCACCCAAGGTATGTTATTCCATCTTAGAGAAGCTTTACTCCAAGACATGAGTCAAAGCAACTCAACAAGATGTGAATACATCAAGATGCTTAAACGAAAAATGGTAACCCCATTTTGAGCTTAAACGATGAGTATGACCTATGATCAAGTGTTCTCACTTGACTCCAAAGTCAATATACTCAAACATAGGTGACTATGTCACCGCCCAACTCTAGATGAAGTTCTCTTGTGTCTTTCTTTGTGTTATTGCATTTGTCTCATGCGTGTTTATTTTTCTTTCTCTTTTCAAAAAAAAACAAGAAAAACTTCATCTAGATCTTTCAGTTTCTTCTCTTTTCTTTTTGTTTTTGTTCTGCATTTTCTGCATTTAATTCCTTGCAAATCCTTCAGGTAATTCATTGCAAATCTTTGTGAGATCCTACATGTCTAGTGAGCTGAGGTGACAAGTGTTTTTCTCTGTGTAAACTCGGTTTCACCGACTTGCAATTTTCGGTCCAACCGAATCTTTTCGGTACCACCGAAATATGCCACTCGGTGCCACCGACTTTGCAATCAGAAAAACAGTTTGCCACTTGTTCTACATTTCTTCTGATCCAGATCCACTCAATGAATCTTGTCCTCTACAAGCATCACAATTTTATCCTTTTCTTTGTGCTGAGTCTCAAGGACCAAATCTATACGACGGATTCCAGAAAGCCCTTCTTGGAAATTGATGTCAAAGGGGGAGAAAGAGATCACATCAAAGCTCAAGGGGGAGAGAAAGTCTCAAGGATCCCAGATGTTGTTAAGGGAAGATCAAGGGGGGGAGAAAGTCTCAAGGATCCCAGATGTTGTTAAGGGGGAGAGAGAGATTTCCCAGATGTTATTAAGGGGGAGAGAGAGATTTCCAGGGAGAGAAAATACTCAAGGATCCCAGATGCTTGATGTTCAAGAGGAGAGATGTCACATGTCTTTTTGGGGGAAAGACATGTTCATATACGCTTATTTGCATTAAGTTCTATCCAGTTGTATCTTTCAGCTCTGATTTTCTGTTTCCTATCTTCTCCCAATATCCCATGTAAGATTCAGGGGGAGCAAGACACCTAAGGGAAAGAAACCAGTCAAATTCATTGCATATCTTTATTCTTGGGGACATGTTGAATCCAATGTGGTACCTTGTACTCACTCTCTACATGTCATCCCAGTCTTGGTATTCTCGTGGTTTCTTTTGTTTGCTCTGGCTAGTGGATGTACCTATGTTATCTAACTTTGTTTGTGCAGGTTCATTCCATCCTAAGCCAACTCAAGACCACAAGGTAAGTATATGCATCAAAATCATGAGTATGATGAGTTCTTGCTTATGTACATACTGTTTGCAAGAAGGACTCATGAGCATGAAGGTATTTTCCTTGATAATCTTTTGCTCTGATGCATATGGCCAAGATACATGTAACACATTGCCTACTCTGTCATGGTTATGCTCTCACATGCCTCTATATTTCATATTTACATGAGTGCATACATGTAGGGGGAGCCTATGCTTGTTACATGTCCTTCCAAAGCTTTACTTGTTGTTCTTTATATCTTTATCTAAAGCTTTGATGTATGTTGCCATCAATTACCAAAAAGGGGGAGATTGAAAGCACAAGTGCTCCCTAGGTGGTTTTGATAATTGATGACAACATATCTCTTGTTGGACTAACATTTCTATCTAGCATGTTTCAGATAAGTTCAACAATGGAGTAGCATGGACTAAAGGTTGTGGGAACTCCTTCAAGATGCTAAGGACAAAGGATTGGCTAAAGCTTCAAGCTCAAGACTCTTCATTTTACATTTTAATGATCCAAGATCACATTGAGTCTTTAGGAAAAGCCAATACTATCAAGAAGGGATGAGGTGTTGTTTAATGAGCCTCTTGCTTCATGTGCTTAGTGATATGCTCCAAAACCCTCAACTACTTTCCCATATCCACATATGACCTAAACCCTAAGCCAAACCCGGTCCTATCGATTCTTTCTATCCGGCGCCACCGAGTTTCACTTGTCATAAGCCACTGCCAAACCCTAGCAATTCGGTTCTACCGATAGGTATCTCGGTCTCACCGAGATGGGATTGCAAACTCTCTATTTCCCTTTCGTAACTTTTCGGTCTCACCGAAAGAGCGAATCGGTCCCACCGAGATTGCAGTGTAAACTCTTTGTTTCCTTTTTGTAACTTTTCGGCCTCACCAAAAGAGCAAATCGGTCCCACCGAGTTTACCTGACCAACTCTCTAGTTAGCTTATTACCAAACTCGGTCTCACCGAGTTTGTGTAATCGGTCTCACCGAGATTACGTTATGCCCAAACCCTAACCATATCGGTCCTACCGAGTTGCATGTCAGTCCCACCGAAAATCTCTAACGGTCACTAGGTTTACCTTTTCGGTCTGACCGAGTTTGTTGATTCGGTCCCACCGAGATTGGAAAACTGTGTGTAACGGTTGGATTTTGTGTGGAGGCTATATATACCCCTCCACCTCCTCTTCATTCGTGGAGAGAGCCATCAGAACACATACACAATTCCAACTCATATGCTCTGAGAGAGAACCACCTACTCATGTGTTGAGACCAAGATATTCCATTCCTACCATATGAATCTTGATCTCTAGCCTTCCCCAAGTTGCTTTCCACTCAAATCTTCTTTCCACAAAATCCAAATCCTATGAGAGAGAATTGAGTGTTGGGGAGAATATCATTTGAAGCACAAGAGCAAGGAGTTCATCATCAACACACCATTTGTTACTTCTTGGAGAGTGGTGTCTCCTAGATTGGCTAGGTGTCACTTGGGAGCCTCTGACAAGATTGTGGAGTTGAACCAAGGAGTTTGTAAGGGCAAGGAGATCGCCTACTTCGTGAAGATCTACCGCTAGTGAGGCAAGTCCTTCATGGGCGATGGCCATGGTGGGATAGACAAGGTTGCTTCTTCGTGGACCCTTTGTGGGTGGTTGCTTCTTCATGGACCCTTTGTGGGTGGAGCCCTCCGTGGACTCACTCAACCTTTACCCTTCGTGGGTGGAGCCCTCCGTGGACTCGCACAACCGTTACCCTTCGTGGGTTGAAGTCTCCATCAACGTGGATGTAGGATAGCACCACCTATCCGAACCACGGGAAAAACATCCGTGTCTCCAATTGCGTTTGAACTCTCCAAACCCTTTCCCTTACATTCTTGCAAGTTGCATGCTTTACATTCCGCTGCTCATATACTCTTTGCATGCTTGCTTGATATGTATTGTGTATGTTGAAATTGTGCCTAAAACTCCACTTAAACCGAAAAAGCTTAAAAATTGCAACTTTAGCACTAAGTGTCTAATCACCCCCCTCTAGACACATCTACTTCAAGATCCTACACCTTGTCGCCAATGCGTGGGAACAGAGTGTTGCGGAAGATGCGATGCATGATATCCAGAAAGGAGTTCAGCACCCAAGTTGACTTGCCATTGGGGAGCACCTTCTCAACAAGGAATGGCTGAAGCAAATTCTTGTTGGCAGACTCAGAGTTGGCGTGGGGGCGAACACCAACGGGGGTGTGAAGCCCGTCATCAGGAATGTGAAGCAGATCCATGAACTCCTTCCATGTAGCAGACAATTGACGGCCGTTGGTGATCCAGGTCATCCTCCACTCATCCCCGGGATGAAAGTAAACTGAGACAAAGAACTGACAGATAAGCTCAGGGTCATAGTCAAGGTGAAAGGAGATCACCAGATCAATAGCAAACTGCTCCACCAAGTGCAGAGCCTCTCCAAAATAGTCACGAAACTTGTCCTTCCGCATGTGATTCATGTCTATCCACTTGACATCCACGAAGGTATTCTGCTTGTTCTTGATCACATCCAGATAGATGAGAGCCTGTTGCTTGGTCCAGAACAACTCGGTGCCTCTGAGGATAGCCCGAGGATTCACATAGGGATTGTTCTTCCGGCGTTCGACATACTCAGTGACTGAAATCTCGTCCATGCCCTTAGCAGGTTCCTTTTGCTTGCTGGCGGTGGTCTTGACATTGCGCTTGGGGGCATTGGAGCCCTCTGGGGCTTCATCTTGGGGGTTGCGCAGACGCTTGGAGCCAGTGTCACGACTGGGATTGGAACGGCGAGAGCCACCACCTGAGACACAAAACGCAAAACACCCACGACAAGAAGGATCAATGCAAAGACCACAACAAAGCAAAAGAAACATGCAGAGAGCACACAAGATAATTGCCTAGAGAGAGATTTGACCCCCACGGTAGTACTGCCAAGTGCTGCAGAACTAAGATCGTAGTACCGCTCTTAGTCGCGGTAGTACCGTGTAAGGTCACGGTAGTACCGGGTCTAGGAGAGGTAGTACAAGCTTAGTGCCTCAGCTAGCGCGGTAGTACCGCATCTGATGAGCGGTAGTACTGCACGAGCTAGCGCGATAGTACCGCACCTGATGGGCGGTAGTACCGCACATGAGACACGATAGTACCGCACCGCTTCAGATTCCAACAAGTTCAAATCCGAGAAAAGCCCGCGAAACCGTGGCGGTACGATGGTTGGACAAATCTACCACAAGACAACATAACAAGTATGATTCCTACGCAACACGACTCTCCTACATCCTACTCTTGCATAGATTTGGCCTAAAATCTCAAGAACAACAAGCATCTCCCCAAAAACCTAGAAGCAAGAGAATAACCAAGAAAAAGAGGGATTTGGGGAAAAACCTTGGTCCATGGCAAGAGGAAGTGGTGGGGAACGATCCCACCGGTCGGAATCCGAGGAGAGTGGCCGGAGATGGAGATTCGGCGAGGACCTCCGGCGCCGTTCTTGAGCAAGAGAGAGAGAGAGACGTGGGGAGAGAGACGAGTGAATGGGTATGGGGAGTTGGAACTCCCCTACCCGAGTCATAACCCCATGCTCACTCGACGGCGCGGTAGTACCGTGCCTCGTCGCGGTAGTACCGCTCTGCGGAAGTACCACACCTGAGCGGTAGTACCGCGCGCTGGCGCGGTAGTACCGTGCCTCTCAAAGCGGTAGTACCGCGGCAAGCCGCGGTAGTACCGTGGGCTCAAGAAGATGCACGTTTCAAGCACATGAAAAATGGGGTCTTTGCACGAACACTCCGAGGCAACACGACACCACAAAACAACGCTACACACAAAGGCAGAAAGGCAAACGACAAAACGAAACACCCACGAGACACCACCTCTCCAAAGAGAGGGCGGTGGCCGTAGCCACCTATGTTTGAGTCACTTGGTATGGCACCGCGAATAATTATCCTTGGGTCCATGACCAAAACTCGTCTTTGAAGCACAAGTACCATCAAACATGGCTAATGTGAAAGACTTGATCAATTTATGCATAATGGGGGGAGGGAGAGTTCATTTAGAGAACAACACTCCCCCTATGTCCATGCCTACATCTAAACAAGACAACAAGTTGAGTATGGTGGGGTGTGCAAGGGTTCAAGCAACATTGCTTGAAACAATGATATTTAGCTCATGCCTTAACTCGTAAAATCTTGCTTCATCCAAGGGCTTCGTGAAAATATCTGCAAGGTTGTCATAAGTGTTGACATAGTTGAGCTCGATCTCTCCTCGCCTAATGTGATCCCAGATGAAGTGATACCGGATCTCAATATGCTTCGTCTTGAAGTGTTGCACCGGGTTGAGAGAGATCTTGATGGCACTTTAATTGTCACACCAAAGAGGCACTTTGTCACAAATGACACCGTAATTCTTTAAAGTTTGCCTCATCCATAAGAGTTGTGCACAACAACTACCGGCCGCCACATACTCCGCTTCGGTGGATGAGAGAGACACACAACTTTGCTTTTTGGAAAACCAACTTACCAAAGAGCAACCAAGGAATTGGCACCCTCCGGAAGTGGACTTCCTATCCACTTTGTCTCCCGCCCAATCGGAATCCGAATATCCTACAAGCTTGAAGTTTGCTCCTCTTGGATACCAGAAGCCAAAGTTTGGGGTATGAGCCAAATATCGAAAGATTCGTTTGACCGCCACACAGTGACTTTCCTTAGGTGCGGCTTGAAACCATGCACAAATTCCCACACTCAACATGATATCCGGTCTAGATGCACAAAGGTAGAGCAAGGAGCCTATCATGGAGCGATATACCTTTTGATCCACCGCTTTACCATTGGGATCTATGTCAAGTTGGCACTTGGTGGGCATTGGAGTGGAAGCCGGCTTGACATCACTTAGCTTGAATCTCTTGAGCATGTCTTGAGTATATTTGGCTTGTTTGATGAAGGTTCCTTCTCTTCTTTGCTTCACTTAGAACCCTTGAAAGAATTTCAACTCTCCCATGGAAGACATCTCGAACTTTGAGGTCATGGGAGCAGCAAATTCCTCATTGAAAGCTTTGTTAGGGGAACCAAAGATAATATCATCAACATATAATTGGCACACGAACAACTCCCCTTTGACCTTCTTAGTAAAAAAGAGTGGGGTTGATTAGCCCAACTTCAAAACCACGGTCTTGTAACAACTCGGTAAGGTGGTCATACCACGCACGTGGGGCTTGTCTAAGGCCATAGAGTGCCTTATCGAGTTGATACACATGATCGGGAAAGTAGGGATCCCCGAACCCGGGGGGTTGCTTCATAAACCAATTCATTAATGGGACCATTAAGAAAAGCAATCTTCACATCCATTTGTTGTAACTTAAAGTTATGATGAGAAGCATAAGCAATCAACATGCGAATAGATTCAAGACAAGTAACGGGAGCAAAGGTTTCACCGTAGTCGATACCCTCGACTTGGGAGTAGCCTTGTGCTACCAAACGAGCCTTGTTGCGAATGATAATCCCATGGGCATCTTGCTTGTTCTTGAATATCCACTTGGTTCCAATGACATTGTGGTTCCCCGTCAGTCTTGGCACCAATCTCCACACTTTGTTGCGCTTGAAGTTGTTGAGTTCTTCATGCATGGCATTGAGCCAATCCGGATCTTCTAGCGCCTCATAGACCTTGTGGGGTTCGACACAAAAGACAAACGCGTGATGCTCACAATAGTTTGCTGATTGTCTATGAGTGCTTACCCCCTTTCTTAAGCTTCCAAGCACATTCGTCATGAGATGATCCTTGGTGGAGAGCTTGGAAGCAACCTTGGCGGCACGATGCTCCAATTCCTCCTTAGGGGTGAGACGAGGAGTGGTCACTTGATCATCTTGAGCGTCGTCTTGAGCTTGTTCTTGTTCTTGAACTTGCTCGGAGGAGAGAACTTGACCTTGGGCATCACTTGATGTGTCAACACCATCTTGTGCATGATCTTGCCCTTGGTCATGTTCTTGAGGATGAGGGCCTTCATGTTGTTCTTTGGAAGCGTGTGGGCCTTGGGTTGGTGATGACTCCACTTGAGTGGAGCATTGTCCTTCTCCTTCGGCCACAAGGGGTTCCTCAATGGGTAGGATAAAGCCAACACCCATTCTTCTTATGGCTTGGGGAGGAATTTCATCACCTACATCACAAGTGCCACTTTGCTCCACTTGGGAGCTGTTATTCTCATCAAACTCCACGTTACATGTCTCCTTAATAAGTCCCGTGGATTTATTGATGACACGGTAAGCATGAGAGTTTGTAGCATAACCGACAAATATGCCCTCATAAGCTCTAGCCTCAAATTTAGACAACCGAACACCTTTCTTGAGAATGAAACACTTACACCCGAACACCCGAAAGTACTTGAGGTTGGGCTTGTTATCGGCGAGTATCTCATATGGAGTCTTGTTCAAGCCCTTGCGGAGGTAGAGCCAATTGGATGCATGACACGTGGTGTTGATGGCTTTGGCCCAAAAGTTGTACGGAGACTTGAACTCCGCCATCATGGTCCTTGCCGCATCCATCAACATCCGGTTCTTCCTCTCCACAACACCGTTTTGTTGAGGGGTGTAAGGTGCGGAATATTGATGCTTGATCTCCTCATCACTAAGAAACTCATCCAAGGTGTAGTTCTTAAACTCGGTGCCGTTGTCACTTCTTATTGTCAAGATCTTTGCATTGTGTTGACGTTGTGCTTCATTTGCAAAGTCAATGATGGTTTGTTGGGTCTCGCTCTTCCTCTTGAAGAAATACACCCAAGTGTATCTTGAGTAGTCATCCACAATCACCAAGCAATACTTCCTACCCCCAAGACTATCGAAGGATGGAGGCCCAAAGAGATCCATGTGAAGGAGCTCCAAAGGCCTCTTTGAGTAAATGATAGTCGTGGGAGGGTGAGCCTTCTCATGTAGCTTTCCTTCGATACAAGCATTGCAAGCACGATCTTTAGCAAAACTAACATTCGTTAGTCCACGGACATGGTCCCCCTTGAGAAGAATTTGCAAAGATCTCATATTGACATGGGCTAGATGGTGATGCCAAAGCCATCCCACATCAACTTTAGCCATTAGGCATGTCGCGGTCTTAGTGGGTCGCTCCGAAAAGTTAATCACATATAGACCGTTCTCGACATGCCCAACAAAGGCTACTTTAAGAGTCTTACTCCACAAGATGGCCACGGTATCGATATCAAAGAAAGTGGCAAAGCCCATGATTGCAAGTTGACGAACAAAAAGTAAATTGTATGCAAGGGACTCAACAAGCATGACCTTCTCGATCGTGAGATCATCAGAGATGACCACCTTGCCAAGTCCCAATACCTTAGAGGATGAGGCATCACCCCACTCGACATTGGTGGTCATAGATGGAATCTTGTGCACGTCCACCACCAAGTCCTTGCTTCCGGTCATATGATTTGTAGCTCCGCTGTCGAGCAACCATGACCCCCCACCGGAAGCAAACACCTACAAGAGATTAATGCTTGGTTTTAGGTACCCATTTTGTAATGGGTCCTTTGATGTTAGTAACAAGGGTCTTTGGAACCCAAATAGACCATTCAATGTATTCATGAGGAGAACCAACGAATTTGGCATAGACATGCCCATCACTAGCATGGCATAACACATAAGAAGGATTAAAGTCGCCGGCTTTGATGCGAGGAGTGGCATTGCCCTTTTTGACAACGCCACACTTCGGATTGTTCTTCTTCTTCTCCTCGGAGGCACTCTCTACCTCCTTCACAAAGGTTCGCATGAGAGGAGGAGGTCGTTTTGTCTTGTCATTCTTCTTCTTGTTCTTGGACTCGGGCACGTACCCAACCCCTTCCTTGGCCACAACTCCCTTTTGGTTGATCAAGAGGTCGTTGAGGTTCTTCTTGCCTTGTATGCAAGTCACAAGACCTCTCTCAAGTTGACCCTTTAGCTTAGCGTTCTCCTCAACAAGATGCACATGCTCACAACACGGGTTAGTAGCATTTGCATTATGAATTAACATCATACGAGGAAAGGTGGCTTTTTCCTTGGTTAGCTTTACTTGAAGTTGATCATGAGACTCTTTGAGGCTAGCATGAGCACCCTTCAAGACCTTGTGAGCCTTGTCAAGTAGATCAAACTCCTCTTTGAGTCTAGCAAGATCAACCTCAAGTTCGGCCTTCTCGGAGTTTAGCACATGAGAAACAATGAGGACATGATCATAATCTTTCTTTAACTTAGCATGATCAACATTGTGTGACTCCTCAAGAGCCAAACGAAGACCACGCTCTTCCTCAAGAGCATTGGAAAGATCCGAAATCTCATCGTCATAGTCACGACTATGCCCTTCCATCTTAGTGATGGTATCTTTGTGAGCCTCGATCATGTCATTGGCTTCACCAAGTTGTTCCAAGAGAGCAACAAAGTGCTTCTTGGATTTTCCCTTAAGTTTGCCCATAAAGGCCTCAAACTCATTTGCCTCCACATTAGCTCCCTCATGTTCATTAATGCTATCCGTCGGAGAAGGATGATTAATGATGGTAGTTTTGATGTTGGGGGTTACCTTGTTGGTGGCTTTAGCCATGAGGCACTTGGCGGTGATGCTTTCATTGGGTGAGTCGAAGAGAGACACCCATGGAGTCATCGCAATGGCAACAGAGGCCATGGCAACCGACTCATGACCTTCATCATCGTCATCATCCTCATTGTACTCTTCTTGCACCACCAATCCTTGGGAGGAGTCTTCTTGGTGAAGTTGCTCTTGTTGGGGAATGACTTGGCCTTGTCCTTTCGGATGAGCTTGCTGTTGGGGAACGTTGCAGAAAACAATAAATTTTCCCTACGTTTCACCAAGATCAATCTATGGAGTCAACTAGCAACGAGAGGAGAGTGCATCTACATACCCTTGTAGATTGCGAGCGGAAGCGTTCAAGAGAACGAGGATGATGGAGTCGTACTCGCCGTGATCCAAATCACCGATGACCAAGTGCCGAACGGACGGCACCTCCGCGTTCAACACACGTATGGAGCGGATGACGTCTCCTCCTTCTTGATCCAGCAAGGGGGAAGGAGAGGTTGATGAAGATCCAGCAGCACGACGGCGTGGTGGTGGATGCAGCAATGATCGCAGCAGGGCTTCGCCGAGCTTCTGCGAGAGGGAGAGGTGTAGCAGGGGAGAGGGAGGCGCCAAGACTTGAGGTGCGGCTGCCCTCCCTCCCCCCTTTATATAGGCCCCCTAGGGGGTGCGCCGGCCCTAGGAGATGGGATCTCCTAGGGGGGCGGCGGCCAAGGGGTGGAGTACCCCCCAAGGCAAGTGGAGGCGCCCCCTCCCCTAGGGTTCCCAACCCTAGGCGCATGGGGGGACCAAGGGGGGGCGCACCAGCCCACTATGGGCTGGTTCCCCTCCCCACTTCAGCCCATGGGGCCCTCCGGGATGGGTGGCCCCACCCGGTGGACCCCCGGGACCCTTCCGATGGTCCCGGTACAATACCGGTGACCCCCGAAACTCTCCCGATGGCCGAAAATGCACTTCCTATATATAATTCTTCACCTCCGGCCCATTCCGGAACTCCTCGTGACATCCGGGATCTCATCTGGGACTCCGAACAACTTTCGGGTTACTGCATACTCATATCTCTACAACCTTAGCGTCACCGAACCTTAAGTGTGTAGACCCTACGGGTTCGGGAGACACGTAGACATGACCGAGACGGCTCTCCGGTCAATAACCAACAACGGGATCTGGATACCCACGTTGGCTCCCACATGCTCCTCGATGATCTCATCGGATGAACCACATTGTCGAGGACTTAATCAATCTGTATACAATTCCCTTTGTCAATCGGTACGTTAATTGCCCGAGACTCGATCGTCGGTATCCCAATACCTCGTTCAGTCTCGTTACCGGCAAGTCTCTTTACTCGTACTGTAATGCATGATCCCGTGATCAACCACTTGATCACATTGAGCTCATTATGATGATGCATTACCGAGTGGGCCCAGAGATACCTCTCCGTCATACGGAGTGACAAATCCCAGTCTCGATTCGTGCCAACCCAACAGACACTTTCGGAGATACCTGTAATGTACCTTTATAGTCACCCAGTTGTGTCGTGATGTTTGGCACACCCAAGGCACTCCTACGGTATCCGGGAGTTGCACAATCTCATGGTCTAAGGAAATGATACTTGATATTCAGAAAAGCTACAGCAAACGAACTACACTATCTTTGAGCTAAGCTTAGGATTGGGTCTTGTCCATCACATCATTCTCCTAATGATGTGATCCCGTTATCAATGACATCCAATGTCCATAGTCAGGAAACCATGACTATCTTTTGATCAACGAGCTAGTCAACTAGAGGCTCACTAGGGACGTGTTGTGGTCTATGTGTTCACACATGTATTACGATTTCCGGATAACACAATTATAGCATGAACAATAGACAATTATCATGAACAAAGAAATATAATAATGACCATTTTATTATTGCCTCTAGGGCATATTTCCAACAGTCTCCCACTTGCACTAGAGTCAATATTCTAGTTACATTGTGATGAATCGAACACCCATGGAATTCTGGTGTTGATCATGTTTTGCTCTAGGGAGAGGTTTAGTAAACGGATCCGCTACATTCAGGTCCGTACATACTTTACAAATCTCTATGTCTCCATTTTGAACACTTACATGAATGGAGTTGAAGCGACGCTTGATATGCCTGGTCTTCCTGTGAAATCTGGACTCCTTGGCAAGGGCAATAGCTCCAGTGTTGTCACAGAAGAGAGTCATCGGGCCCGACGCATTGGGTATGACTCCTAGGTCGGTAATGAACTCCTTCACCCAGACTGCTTCTTGTGTTGCCTCTGAGGCTGCCATGTACTCCGCTTCACATGTAGATCCTGCCACAACGCTTTGCTTGCAACTGCACCAGCTTACTGCCCCACCATTCAAAATATACACGTATCCGGTTTGTGACTTAGAGTCATCCTGATCTGTGTAGAAGCTAGCATCGACGTAACACTTTACGACGAGCTCTTCGTCACCTCCATAAACGAGAAACATGTCCTTAGTCCTTTTCAGGTACTTTAGGATATTCTTGACCGCTGTCCAGTGTTCCATGCCGGTATTACTTTGGTACCTTCCTACCAAACTTACGGCAAGGTTTACATCAGGTCTGGTACAAGCATAGCATACATGATAGACCCTATGGCTGAGACATAGGGGACGACACTCATCTTTTCTCTATCTTCTGCCGTGGTCGGGCTTTGAGCCGTGCTCAATCTCGTACCTTGCAATACAGGCAAGAACCCCTTCTTTGACTGATCCATTTTGAACTTCTTCAATATCTTGTCAAGGTACGTACTCTGTGAAAGACCAATGAGGCGTCTCGATCTATCTCTATAGATCTTGATGCCTAATATATAAGCAGCTTCTCCAAGGTCCTTCACTGAAAAACACTTGTTCAAATAGGCCTTTATGCTTTCCAAGAATTCTATATCATTTCCCATCAACAGTATGTCATCCACATACAATATGAGAAATGCTACAAAGCTCCCACTCACTTTCTTGTAAATGCAGGCTTCTCCATAAGTCTGCATAAACCCAAATGCTTTGATCATCTCATCAAAGCGAATGTTCCAACTCCGAGATGCTTGCACCAGCCCATAAATCGAGCGTTGGAGCTTGCACACCTTGTCAGCATTCTTAGGATCGACAAAACCTTCCGGCTGCATCATATACAATTCTTCCTTAAGGAAACCATTAAGGAATGCCGTTTTGACGTCCATTTGCCATATCTCATAACCATAGAATGTGACAATTGCTAACATGATTCGGACGGACTTCAGTTTCGCTATGGGTGAGAAAGTCTCATCGTAGTCAACCCCTTGAACTTGTCGATAACCCTTAGCGACAGGCCGAGCTTTATAGACGGTCACATTACCATCCGCGTCTGTCTTCTTCTTAAAGATCCATTTATTTTCTATGGCTCGCCGATCAACAGGCAAGTCAGTCAAAGTCCATACTTCATTTTCATACATGGATCCTATCTCGGATTTCATGGCTTCCAGCCATTTGTCGGAATCCGGGCCCGCCATCGCTTCTTCATAGTTCGAAGGTTCACCGTTGTCTAACAACATGATTTCCAAGACAGGGTTGCCGTACCACTCTGGTGCGGAATGTGTCCTTGTGGACCTACGAAGTTCAGTAGCAACTTGATCTGAAGTTTCATGATCATCATCATCAACTTCCTCTCTAGTCGGTGCAGGCACCTCAGGAACATTTTCTTGAGCTGCGCCACTTACCGGTTCAAGAGGTAATACTTCATCAAGTTCTACCTTCCTCCCACTTATTTCTTTCGAGAGAAACTCTTTCTCTAGAAAGGATCCATTCTTGGCAACGAAGATCTTGCCTTCGGATCTGAGGTAGAAGGTATACCCAATGGTTTCCTTAGGGTATCCTATGAAGACGCATTTTTCCGACTTGGGTTCGAGCTTTTCAGGTTGAAGTTTCTTGACATAAGCATCGCATCCCCAAACTTTTAGAAACGACAGCTTAGGTTTCTTCCCAAACCATAATTCATATGGTGTCGTCTCAACGGATTTCGACGGAGCCCTATTTAAAGTGAATGCGGCAGTCTCTAAAGCATAGCCCCAAAATGATAGCGGTAAATCGGTAAGAGACATCATAGATCGCACCATATTTAATAGAGTGCGATTAAGACGTTCGGACACACCATTACGCTGAGGTGTTCCAGGCGGCGTGAGTTGTGAAACTATTCCACATTTTCTTAAGTGTGTGCCAAATTCGTGACTCAAGTATTCTCCCCCACGATCTAATCGCAAGAACTTGATTTTCCTGTCACGTTGATTCTCGACCTCACTCTGAAATTCCTTGAACTTTTCAAAGGTCTCGGACTTGTGTTTCATTAAGTAGACGTACCCATATCTACTCAAGTCATCAGTGAGGGTGAGAACATAACGATAGCCACCGCGAGCCTCAACACTCATTGGACCGCACACATCAGTATGTATGATTTCCAATAAGTTGGTTGCTCGCTCAATTGTTCCTGAGAACGGAGTCTTGGTCATTTTACCCATGAGGCATGCTTCGCACGTGTCAAATGATTCGTAATCAAGAGACTCCAAAAGTCCATCTGCATGGAGCTTCTTCATGCGTTTGACACCTATGTGACCAAGGCGGCAGTGCCACAAGTATATGGGACTATCATTATCAACTTTACATTTTTTGGTATTCACACTATGAATATGTGTAACATTACACTCGAGATTCATTAAGAATAAACCATTCACCATCGGAGCATGACCATAAAACATATCTCTCATATAAATAGAACAACCATTATTCTTGGATTTAAATGAGTAGCCATCTCGAATTAAATGAGATCCTGATACAATGTTCATGCTCAAAGCTGGCACTAAATAACAATTATTGAGGTTTAAAACTAATCCCGTAGGTAAATGTAGAGGTACCGTGCCGACGGCGATCACATCGACCTTGGAACCATTCCCGACGCGCATCGTCACCTCGTCCTTCGCCAGTCTCCGCTTATTTCGCAGCTCCTGCTTTGAGTTACAAATATGAGCAACCGCACCGGTATCAAATACCCAGGAGCTACTACGAGTACTGGTAAGGTACACATCAATTACATGTATATCACATATACCTTTCGTGATGCCGGCCTTCTTGTCCGCTAAGTATTTGGGGCAGTTCTGCTTCCAGTGACCACTTCCCTTGCAATAAAAACACTCAGTCTCGGGCTTGGGTCCATTCTTTGGCTTCTTCCCGGCAGCTTGCTTACCGGGCGCGGCAACTCCCTTGCCGTCCTTCTTGAAGTTCTTCTTACCCTTGCCTTTCTTGAACTTAGTGGTTTTATTCACCATCAACACTTGATGTTCCTTTTTGACTTCTACCTCTGCTGATTTCAGCATTGCAAATACTTCAGGAATGGTCTTTTCCATTCCCTGCATATTGAAGTTCATCACAAAGCTCTTGTAGCTCGGTGGAAGCGACTGAAGGATTCTGTCAATGACCGCGTCATCCGGGAGATTAACTCCCAGCTGAGTCAAGCGGTTATGCAACCCAGACATTTTGAGTATGTGCTCACTGACAGAACTATTTTCCTCCATCTTACAGCTGAAGAACTTGTCGGAGACCTCATATCTCTCGACCCGGGCATGAGCTTGAAAAACCATTTTCAGCTCTTCGAACATCTCATATGCTCCGTGTCGCTCAAAACGCTTTTGGAGCCCCGGTTCTAAGCTGTAAAGCATGCCGCACTGAACGAGGGAGTAATCATCAGCACGTGTCTGCCAAACGTTCATAACGTCTTGTTCTGCAGGGAAAGCAGGTGCTTCACCTAGCGGTGCTCTTAGGACATAATCTTTCTTGGCAGCTATGAGGATGATCCTCAGGTTTCGGACCCAGTCCGTATAGTTGCTGCCATCGTCTTTCAGCTTGGTTTTCTCTAGGAACGCGTTGAAGTTGAGGACAACGTTGGCCATTTGATCTACAAGACATATTGTAAAGATTTTAGACTAAGTTCATGATAATTAAGTTCATCTAATCAAATTATTCAATGAACTCCCACTCAGATAGACATCCCTCCAGTCATCTAAGTATAACATGATCCGAGTCAACTAGGCCGTGTCCGATCATCACGTGAGACGGACTAGTCAACATCGGTGAACATCTTCATGTTGATCGTATGTTCTATACGACTCATGCTCGACCTTTCGGTCTTCTGTGTTCCGAGGCCATGTATGTACATGCTAGGCTCGTCAAGTCAACCTAAGTGTTTGCATGTGTAAATCTGTCTTACACCCGTTGTATGTGAACATTGGAATCTATCACACCCGATCATCACGTGGTGCTTCGAAACAACGAACTGTCGCAACGGCGCACAGTTAGGGGGAACGCTTTCTTGAAATTATTATGAGGGATCATCTTATTTACGACCGTCGTTCTAAGTAAACAAGATGCAAAAACATGATAAACATCACATGCAATCAAATAATAGTGACATGATATGGCCAATATCATATAGCTCCTTTGATTTCCATCTTGGGGCTCCATGATCATCTTGTCACCGGCATGACACCATGATCTCCATCATCGTGTCTCCATGAAGTTGCTCGCCAACTATTACTTCTACTACTATGGCTAACACGTTTAGCAATAAAGTAAAGTAATTTACATGGCGTTTCTCAATGACACGCAGGTCATATAAAAAAATAAAGACAACTCCTATGGCTCCTGCCGGTTGTCATACTCATCGACATGCAAGTCGTGATTCCTATTACAAGAACATGATCTCATACATCACATATATATCATTCATCACAACTTTGGCCATATCACATCACATGACACTTGCTGCAAAAACAAGTTAGACGTCCTCTAATTGTTCTTGCAAGTTTTACGTGGCTGCAATAGGGTTCTAGCAAGAACGTTTTCTTACCTACGCCAAAACCACAACGTGAATTGCCAATTTCTATTTACCCTTCATAAGGACCCTGTTCATCAAATCCGATCCGACTAAAGTGGGAGAGACAGACACCCGCCAGCCACCTTATGCAACTAGTGCATGTCAGTCGGTGGAACCGGTCTCACGTAAGCGTACGTGTAAGGTTGGTCTGGGCCGCTTCATCCCACGATGCCGCCGAATCAAGATAAGACTAGTAACGGCAAGCAAATTGGCAATATTGACGCCCACAACTACTTTGTGTTCTACTCGTGCATAGTAACTACGCATAGACCTAGCTCATGATGCCACTGTTGGGGAACGTTGCAGAAAACAAAAAAAATTCCCTACGTTTCACCAAGATCAATCTATGGAGTCAACTAGCAACGAGAGGAGAGTGCATCTACATACCCTTGTCGATCGCGAGTGGAAGCGTTCAAGAGAACGGGGATGATGGAGTCGTACTCGCCGTGATCCAAATCACCGATGACCAAGTGCCGAACGGACGACACCTCCGCGTTCAACACACGTACGGAGCGGATGACGTCTCCTCCTTCTTGATCCAGCAAGGGGGGAGGAGAGATTGATGAAGAACCAACAGCACGACGGCGTGGTGGTGGATGCAGCAATGATCGCAGCAGGGCTTCGCCGAGCTTCTGCGAGAGGGAGAGGTGTAGCAAGGGAGAGGGAGGCGCCAAGGCTTGAGGTGCGGCTGCCCTCCCCCCCTTTTTATAGGCCCCCTAGGGGGTGCACCGGCCCTAGGAGATGAGATCTCCTAGGGGGGCGATGGCTAAGGGGGTGGAGTACCCCCCAAGGCAAGTGGAGGCGCCCCCTCCCCTAGGGTTCCCAACCCTAGGCGCATGGGGGGCTGAAGGGGGAGGGGCGCACCAGCCCACTATGGGCTGGTTCCCCTCCCCACTTCAGCCCATGGGGCCCTCCGGGATGGGTGGCCCCACTCGGTGGACCCCCGGGACCCTTCCGGTGGTCCCGGTACAATACCGGTGACCCCCGAAACTCTCCCGATGGCTGAAACTACACTTCCTATATATAATTCTTCACCTCCGGACCATTCTGGAACTTTTCGTGACGTCCGGGATCTCATCCGGGACTCCAAACAACTTTTGGGTTACTGCATACTCATATCTCTACAACCCTAGCGTCACCGAACCTTAAGTGTGTAGACCCTACGGGTTCGGGAGACACGTAGACATGACCGAGACGGCTCTCCGGTCAATAACCAATAGTGGGATATGGATACCCATGTTGGCTCCCACATGCTCCTCTATGATCTCATCGGATGAACCACGATGTCGAGGACTTAATCAATCCGTATACAATTCCCTTTGTCAATCAGTACGTTAATTGCCCGAGACTCGATCGTCGGTATCCCAATACCTCGTTCAGTCTCATTACCGGCAAGTCTCTTTACTCGTACCGTAATGCATGATCCCGTGATCAACCACTTGATCACATTGAGCTCATTATGATGATGCATTACCGAGTGGGCCCAGAGATACCTCTCCGTCATACGGAGTGACAAATCCCAGTCTCGATTCGTGCCAACCCAACAGACACTTTCAGAGATACCTGTAATGTAGCTTTATAGTCACCCAGTTACGTTGTGACGTTTAGCACACCCAAGGCACTCCTACGGTATCCGGGAGTTGCACAATCTCATTGTCTAAGGAAATGATACTTGACATTCAGAAAAGCTACAGCAAACGAACTACACGGTCTTTGAGCTAAGCTTAGGATTGGGTCTTGTCCATCACATCATTCTCCTAATGATGTGATCCCGTTATCAATGACATCCAATGTCCATAGTCAGGAAACCATGACTATCTTTTGATCAATGAGCTAGTCAACTAGAGGCTCACTAGGGACGTGTTGTGGTCTATGTGTTCACACATGTATTACGATTTCCGGATAACACAATTATAGCATGAACAATAGATAATTATCATGAACAAAGAAATATAATAATAACCATTTTATTATTGCCTCTAGGGCATATTTCCAACACTTGCCACCATTGTCTTCCCTCTTCTCATACGGGCACTCCGCAACAAAATGACTCACATTGCCACAATTGTAGCAAGTCCTTACACGTTGCTTGCTCTTCGTGCCACTAGAGTTGTTTTTGCTAAAGTTTGGCCTCGAGTTTTTCTTGCTCCAAAATTGCCTTGTAGCCAGTGCCATGTGTTCATGATACGCATACTTTGTATCTTCGGGGTTGCTCTCTTCTTCTTCTTCTTCTTCTTCAACGGTGAGCTTGGCCTTCAATGCAAGGTTGGGCTTCTTTGCCCTTTGAGAACGAAGCACCGCATTGTCGACGGTCTTGTCCAAAATGTTCATGGCCACAAACTCATCCAACACTTCGCTTGAGGTCAAAGTGTGGAAGTCCGGTCTTTGACGAATGACGGAGGACATGTCCTTATGGAGGGCATCATTGCCTTGAGGAATTTGCGCTTGATCCAATTGTCATCCGTGTCCTTGCTCCCGTGATCTCGTAGTGAGACCGCGAGTTTGGTTACTCTCCGATAAAGCTCACGAGGTTCTTCATCTTCTTTCATTGCAAACTCATCGGCCTCATCTTGCACCACTTCATAGTTGGAGCGTTGAATACTTGCGCTTCCCTGATAGAGAGAGACAACACAATGCCATGCGTCTTTGGCCAAGGCGAAGGGCCGAAGATGAGGTAGGTCTTCGGGTGGGATTGCATCTTGAATGATGAAGAGAGCATTCTCATTGAATTGATTATCCGCGGCTTCTCGAGGAGTGAAGTTGCTTGGATCATGCGGATAGAAACCTTCTTCAATGATTCTCCAAAGATTAGTGTTCACATGATTTAAATGACATTTAAAGCGGTAAACCCAAGAATCGAAGTCCTCATTTTTCACAATCTTAGGGGGAGGACCGGCATGATTCAAATGAGTGGAAGGAACCGGTCCTCCATAAACAAGTGGTGGTTCCACATGAGCAAAGGTGTCGGTGCCATTTTTACCACTAGAAGAAGGAGACTTTTCACTACTAGCTTCCCCCTTGTCGGAGATAGCATCCGTCACCTTGTCGGTGGGATCACCCACTTTCAACGGTGCGGTGGATAGTTTAAGCCCCTCAAGGAATTTAGTAAACATGGTTTCAACCTCGGTCGTCATGGAGGTTTTCAATGTCTCCAAGGCCACATTGAACTCCTCACGAGAGACCGAGGTTCCCCCATCGCCAGTAGACGAGGTCGGATTCACACCGGAGTGCTCCTCCACACCGTCTACGGTATCAACCATACTCTTTGGACGGTAAAGTCCTTAATAAAGAGACGAGGCTCTCATACCAATTGAAAGGATCGATATGGTTGACTAGAGGGGGGGATGAATAGGCAACTAACAATTTTTAGCTTTTCTTTAACAATTTAAATTTTGAATCAAAGTAGGTTGTCTAGATATGCAACTAGGTGAGCAACCTATATGATGCAACAAGGATAGGAACACAAGCAAGCAAGTGATATGATACAAATAAGCTTGCACAAGTAAAGGCACGAGATAACCAAGAGTGGAGATGGTGGAGACGAGGATGTGTTGCCGAAGTTCCTTCCCTTTGAGAGGAAGTACGTCTCCGTTGGAGCGGTGTGAAGGCACAATGCTCTCCAAGAAGCCACTAGGGCCACCGTATTCTCCTCACGCCCTCACACAATGCGAGATGCCGTGATTCCACTATTGGTGCCCTTGGAGGCGGCGAGCGAACCTTTACAAACAAGGTTGGGGCAATCTCCACAACTCAAGTGGAGGCTTCCAACGACACCACGAAGCTTCACCACAATGGACTATGGCTTTGCGGTGACCTCAACCGTCTAGGATGCTCAAACACCCAAGAGTAACAAGATCCACAAGGGATTAGTGGGGGAAATCAAATTTCTCTTGGTGAAAGCGTGGATCGAGGCCTTCTCAACCACTCCCGAGAAAATCAACAAGTTTGATTGGTTAGGGAGTGAGAACGGGCGAAAATGGAGCTTAGGGTTGGAAGAGATGAGTCAAAGGGGACCCCTTATATAGTGTAGGACAAAGATCCAACCGTTACCCACCTACCATCCCACGGCCAGCGGTACTACCGCTCCAGGCCAGCGGTACTACCGCAGGGCCGCGCGGTACTACCGCTTGCTTCCAAGCGGTACTACCGCACGGTCATGCGGTACTACTGTACAGGCCCGCGGTACTGCCGCAACCCCAGCAACAGCAAGGTCAGATCTGACGCACAGGAGCTGAGGGCGGTACTTCCGCGAGCGCGGTACTACCGCGCCGCCATGCAGTACTACCGCAAGGCAGAAATCCCCTAGCCAGGGGGGAGGAAACATCCGTGCCTACTTCCGCAAAGAAATGGAAGAAGCAAAAACCCGACACAGTAGTACTGCCGAGGGGCGGTACTACTGCCTGACAACATAGCACGGTACTACCGCGGAGCGAAAGCGGTACTACCGCGGTAGGTGCGGATGTAAAAAATTACATCCGCCCCTACTACCGCGAAGGAGCGGTACTAGCCTGGTGGGCAGCGGTACTGCAGCTCCAGGGGAGCGGTACTACCGTGGGCACCTGCGGTACTACCGCGGCACCGCACGGTACTACCGCTGGTGCCTACGGTACTACCGCTCTCCTGGGAGCAGTACTACCGCGACCCAACTCAGCAGCCAGAACCAGGGAGGCGAGAAAGCGGAGGAAGCTCCAATGGAAAAGGAGGGGACAAGAAAGAGACGTGTACGTGATGATTCCACCCAAACCTTTTCGACGCGGACCCCCTCTTAATAGTACGACTTTCCTCCGACTCAAATCCACCAAAAAGAAACATAGAAAAGACATCATCTTCAACAGTCTTTGAGGGGCACCCAACCGTCTTGTGCCTAGTGATGAAATGTCTGGGATACTCAAGGCACATGATTAGTCCGCAAATGCGTTGTCATCAATCTCCAAAACACCTTAGGGATAAATATGCCCTTACAATGTCTGTTGGTTGATTCCTGGGGCCGCTCGTATATTTACTGGTGGCAATCATTGTAAAAGAGCGAGGTGGATTTAGGAAATATGAAAGATGCATAGCTCATTGGTTCTTACATTGAAGAGCCAGACAGGAGGTCCTCTGTTCAATTCCCACAATGTTGATTTATTTTGACCCAATCATTTTTCGCGGTCTTAATAAAATCTCATAGAAGGCCCATCAACATACAAGCACTTGGCCCAGATGGCTTATTTTGTGTAGAGAGAATCGTACGAAAAAAATTAGCGTGCGCTCAAAACAAACGAAATCAACGCACGAAAAGGATTAAACCAAACCAAGAATACCTATTTTGATTATTTATATGACAAAACCACCTAATAGGACTATTGACTTAGTGAGTTTATTTCATGGATTAGGGTTAGTTTCCATATACAGGTATGTATCCTTTTCGAAAAAAAATATTCAGGTATGTATGGCACAACACCATCACTAAATCAAAGGTGTTGTATCACACAACACTATCTGTATCTCGTCGCATCGCACGGCAGCCGAGTATCACGCCTCCTTCAGGCGAACATCCAGAACTTCACCGGACAAACAATACCCTAGAGTGAACTACATACAGAACCAAGACATAATGCAGATACATAAATCAAGATTAAAGCTAATATCTTCAATCCCCAAGGCAAAAGCAATCAACATACCACACACTATACTATTGCTGAGCAGTCCATCTCTTTGGAATAGCGAGCTCTTATAATCCGACCAACAACTAATAGTAAAGATTGGATATAAATAAAAAAAAGTATGGTTTTTTTGTCATGAGAAATAATATAGATGAGAACATCTGATTTACGACATCTAATCTTAGATAGATTTCAAGATTGTCTTTTCAAAAAAAAGATTTCAAGATTGTAATGCAGCCTTTTTTGCATATTAAAGCTGGTACTCCGGAGGGAAGACCCATGTTGCCCCCCCTATGGAACTTTGACGGCTAGAAGTACCGGACTTCATGTTGAACACGTCTCTCGTGTCCATAAAATAAATTGCATCTTCCTCCACCTCTCCACAAGGTGCCGGGACAGACTTGGAGAAGTCCATGCTAACGAAGAGTGCTTGACCGCCGCCTAGCCCTCCGATTAGTGGCACCCAATCGTGTGTGCTAAAGCCCGCTTCAAGAACATCCACCATGAGAGTGACCCACAAAGCATCTGGATGGAATTGCCGGCGATGCCTTACCATGAGTAGCTTCCCATGCGACTCGATGAGGTGCCGGCTAATTACAATGATATTACCAGGTTCGACATCTCTTGCAAATTCTTCTGAGCAATTGATATAGCAGGGCAAATCATTATCTTCTCCCTCTTCCTCCTCTTCATCGTCTTCCTCTTCTTCATTCTGGTCATCATCCACCGCATCAAAAGTGGTCAATAATTCATAACAATCATAGCGGAGTGATTTCTTGATGACACGTGTTCCCATTGCAACCACGGGACTTCCGTCTCCATCCAATGCAAGATCAAGGGGGATGAGGTCCTCAGCCATGGTGATGGCATACAGTTTATCACCAAGAAACGCGATGTCAATGAGGTAGGTATATGGAGCTGCGCATGGCTCTGGTGACCACATACCCTTCCCTCGCTGGAATACACTGAGCGGATGCTTCCTGTTGCTGGTGATGACGGTGATGAAGTCATCGACCGTCGAGCGCATGAGGAATTTGCGGACGAAAGACCTGTCCTGGACGATGACGGCGTCGAGCTCAGGCAGCGGCAGAGACCTGTTTGAAAAAGGATTGTGCAAGACATAGTTGTAGACGACATAGTGCTCTGTTTGCTCCTCGTTGGTGTGCTTCTGGCCGAGGCCGAGAGCAAGCCAGTCATTGGTGGAGTGGAGCCGGCAGTCATGGCGTTCTTGGGGAGCCGGTGCATGTGGCCGCTGTAGGAGGTGACGACGTAGTTATCTCGGAGGGCGACCCATGGCAGCGGGCGCGCTTGGGGGCCATGGTGGAGCACGGCCGAGTTCCTTGGACGGTGGACGGCGCGGCAGCGGGCGCAGTTGGCGGGGTCGGGAAGGTTGGCCACCAGGAGGGAGAGGAACTTGGGCAGGAGTGCGCAGAATTCCAGGATCGACGACAGGAGGCCCATATTGGAGAAGCGTATTTTTCTTCCCTTTTTGATTCGATTCGATCGTACTGGTGATGTGCAAGCATGCAGCCTTGATCGTATATATAGCACCAGAAACGAAACCAGAAAAGAAGCTGGGCTGTCGGAATCCTGTTGCGTGATAGTGTTGGTCACGTGTACGATTACCTAAAAAAAAGCGTATCCGTGTACGATTGTTGGTCCATATTGAAGAAGCGGAGTACTGATGTTGGTTCGGCCTGGCGGCCTGGTTTTTTCTATCCGCTTCTTCTTGGACCTGAAGCCCCCATTAACGTCAGGCTCAAGAAACACGCATGGCCAGGGCCACCGCCCGACGACGATCGAGCCTGGCCTGGCCGGGAAGTAGGTTCCTGAGAAGCAAAACTGGCCGGTGTGTTGCAGCTCCGATGACGACGGCCGCAACCTCAGTGGCGGTGGTCGCTGGCCGTAGCACCCCGTCGATGAGCTCCATCATAGCAAACAAGATAGCCAGTTGAAGCTTTTGCGATTGCCGGTTACAACAAGTTCAGGACTCCATCCGTTGCCACAGATGTAGCAAAAGAAGTTGGTTCCAACTCAGGCTTCTTCGGCTGTACTTTCCAGCTTGTGTCGGTTGC
Organism: Triticum aestivum; assembly: GCF_018294505.1. Classification (NCBI taxonomy): domain Eukaryota; kingdom Viridiplantae; phylum Streptophyta; class Magnoliopsida; order Poales; family Poaceae; genus Triticum; species Triticum aestivum. Next base: position 722,168,105 of record NC_057800.1, on the reverse strand, counting down.
TTCCAGCAAAAGTTTTGCCCGGCTCTGGTGAGGAAGGGGCTCCGCCGCCCTCCGCGGTTGCAGCATCTGTTCTACACGGTTGTAGCACTGACTTTGCTAGTTCCAGCAAATCTTCACTGTCGCAAATCCGCCACTCCTTGTTTCCAGCTCTTTTATTCGTCAGTTCCAGCCTTGGACATGATCAGGAACCACCACAATTTAAGTCTACAATACAACAATTGATATTAATCAAGGATAAAAACAAAAACAACTAATAGACTCAAATGTGAAGGCAACATGGAACTAGTGATACGACAACATGCAGAAAACACTACAATTAATATTGTTGTAAGTTCGTATTAGTGCTGCAAAATCAGCACTGCACAATGAAGCACATAACAATTGGTACCAAGCAAGCCCTCACAGAATAAACAAAGTTGAGTTATCCATACAACCATCTAGCAATAGACCATCGGACACTAGTGCAGAACCGGGCAATAGCACCGGTTCGTAAGGGCCTTTAGTGCCGGTTCGATAACCGACACTAAATTGTGGGCACTAAAGGCCCCCCCTTTAGTACCGGTTCAGCATGAACCGGTGCTAAAGGGCAACCACGTGGCACGAGCCAGCTCCGTGGGCGCATAGGACATTAGTACCGGTTGGTAACACCAACCGGTACTAAATGTTTGGGTGTGTTTTGGTTTTATTTTTTATTTTTACTTTAATTTTGTGTTTTCAATTTAATTTAGTGATTATTTTACATTATAATGAATTGTTAAATCATTAGGTGAATGTACCGCAGATTAGTTTGACTGGATGGTGGATCCTAGCTAAGTCATCAAGTATATGTCATATCCATATTATATATACTTGATCACCTACTTAGGTGATCGAGGTAATATGGATATGGCATATACTTGATCACTTAGCTAGAATCCATCCAGTTGAAACTAATATGCAGTTTCTTTCATAAATGATATAATAACTCATCATCATCATCATCATATTAATATAAAAACTCTTGCATCATATATATCATCACCAACGGTTTTCATAGCAAAGATATCATCGAGTTCAACATGGTAGTGATATTATAAGCGTTCATAACACCACAAAAGCAAATCACTCTTTGACATTAAGTTCAGGACGAAGAACACAGACATGAGAGGACAAGTACTAAGAGCATGAACTAGCTAATTAATCACTCCTGCTGCTCTCTCTCAGGTAAAATAGCATAGAACATGTATAGCTTTGTTGATTCATCATATTGGAGCATGCAGATGAACCCGTCTCCTAATCGTGGGTTGCGCTTCTGATTGCTACCCCCAAGTACTTCTCTGTGATTGTTCACAATTTTGCTCCAGTCTTTTACTATTAAGCATTCCTCGCTATTAAAAGTCCTGAATGCACTAAAGTGCATTGTAGGATATCTTGGCCGTAAGCTAACAATATTCATGGTACCTTTAGTCTCGATCCAATCAGGCACAACATTCATCGGGAGTCCCTATTGAAGAACATCGTATAGTAACATACTTAGCAATGAAGTTTAGCTTAAAAAAATAATGTATGCAAAAGATGCACTGAGGAGAAATAGTAGAAATCTTACCATCTTTCCTAAATATATGTGACCGTAGTTCAGTACGAACACTATTCGTCGAATGTTTTGAGTACTAACATTTCTAAGTGCAGGAAAGAAATTTGTCTTGACAGCATCAAGATCCTCAAGCCATGAAACATAATGACTTGTCTCCTCGCAGTTTAGTTCAGCCTCGGGACAGTGGACGGTCCTGTCTACCAAGCGCCGGACATGTTTGCTTGATTGGAAGTAAGCTATCAATATAAATTGAGATCTATTAATTATTCAACTGGTTCAAATAATCTCATATCGAAGACATAAATATGGTTGAGAAACTCACATAATGGTAGAACTGGAGGCGCCTGCACATCGACCCAGATGTCTCTATTACCTTCAATATCATCTTCCGGACGAATATCAAAGGTGATAACCATATCAGGCTCAAATGCATAAGCCTTGCATAGTGCTTGCCAACTTTTGCATTCAAAATAGGTGTATGTGTCTGCATTGTATAATTTGACGTTGAAGGTATAACCATGCTCGGTCTTCAAGTAAACTCTTTTTACCTCCATAGTTTCGTTAGGACTGAAACATATCTTATCCAAGACAAAAATTCTTGCATGGCATGGGATATGCTAGTAGAATAGTGAAAAATTAAAATTAAAAGCTGAAGCAATGAAGCATAAGTCAGAGAGCGGCGTTACTGAGAGCGGCGGCAGCTGAACACTTTATCATGTTCGTTGGTCCACGTCTAGAGATATGCGCTAGTGGGGCCATGTCAGAGAATACGGTCGTGGTAAAACGAAATCGGATGCAGGAATACGGTCGTGAACAGTTCTGTACGACAGTTGGCTAGCACATTGAAGGAGCGTGCCGTGACGGCGATCAGCCGGTCCGTGGCTCAGCTCCGTTGTGAGAATGTGGTCCTCCGAACAGACACGCACGGCGCCGTCTGATGGAAAAAGTCGCCGTCACCACCGCAGTAAATGTTGTGTGCGTTGGGCAGGTGCGGGGCAGCCCGGAGATATGACGGTCTTCTCCCAAAAATGAGCAATTCCCCTCCACGCCGCCCACCACCGCCCCCCCTCCCCCGCCCCCAGCCATTCTCCCAAACCCTACCAAGTGAAGACGACGCAAGTTCAAGAAATGGCAGAGGAGGGAAGTGCGACTATGTGTACGGAAGAATTGCAGAACGGGCTTGAATTTCTGCTAGATCCAGTCGACAGGTACGACGTATATCTGACCACTCTGTTCTTCTGGTCGCATAGATGAACAACCAACGGAAAAATGCTAACTGCTTCTCATTTTTCCCCCTGGAGCCATAGATTTCCGCTCAATGAGGTCACCGCCGACGTTGAGCGGCCAGATCCACTGGTGCTGGTGGACGTCCGGCGGTCGGCGCCTGCAACTGCCGACTCATCTTCCGCAAGTGTATTTGGTCATATCGGCGCTTCATAACACCATGTCAGATCCCCTTGCAAGAGGTCGCTCTCACCAACAAGTCGGTGAGTCCACTGGGAAGGTTAACCCAGAGGCACCAGGGTCGACGAGGAGGTACATAACCGAATCATGGATTTTTTTTTTTACAAAATGGGTACAATTTCAGTAGAGTAGTAGATAATCTTCTGCAAAAAAAATTAGTGAGCCTCCCTCAAATTTATTTTATGACTAGTGTTAAACTCTTGAGATAATATATAACATTCACAAACTAAAATGTGAGCCTCCCTCGAATTTCAGGCTTCGAATTGGGCGCGCTCCCCCTGATAGAGTTCCATGTGCTGGTAGAGTAACTCCATTGGAAGAAACCATAAGGAGATATGCCGACAAACCTACAGAAGGTGTAGTAAAACCGCAGATTGGGATGATTTTTTATTCCCTTGGGGAAGCTTATGATTTCTATAATCTATATTCATGGGAGCTTGGATTTGGTATACGATATGGCAAGAGTCGTCTCAATGTTGAGAGGACTAAATGTATGCAAGAGATTGTTTGTGGATGCTCGGTCAGCAACAAAGAACTCACTTATTTTTATATACTTTTGCGAATTGTCGTGACTTCTGCAATTTCATATCCTACTGTCTGACATGTGCAAGAAAATGTTTGTAGGGGAAACCTGAGCAGCAGAATAGCAGATCTTGCCGTTGCGAGTGCCCTGCGATGGTGAGGTTACTAAGAGCTGCAGACAATGGATGGTACATTGCTGAGCACCGGGCGAGCCACAATCATTCGCTATCTCTTACATGCAGGGAAAAGGTTCACTGGCCATCCCACAAACACATAGATGTGTACACCAAGGATCTCGTGAAACAGCTTAGGGAAAACAATGTGAACCTGAACAAGGTGTACAACATAATTGGGAGCTTCTTCGGATCAACACAGAGCGTGCCTTTTACAAAGAGGTCATTGCGCAATCTGTGTGGGAGAATAAGCCAAGACCAAGCGGAACGGGTAGGCTCAGGAAATGGTACGTGGCCGATCCATTGAATATTTTCCCGTACAGATACGGCGTTGCCGTCTAGCCCCTACTAAATGAGCGGGCCCAACGTCTAATATACAGCTGAAAAGACGAGCCGCATATGCTCGGAAATACTGGAATACTCGTGAATCCCTAGGCGAACAAATGGCTAAGATATCGGCCTCAGTTGTGCCCAGGACCAGGAACGAATTTTCGCATAAGTCATGCTTAATTACGAAAAAAGACTTGTTGTTGTGACTTACTGTATCCACTTCGAAGTTCTCATCCAGCTTTATGCTGAAGCGTCTATCATCAACTAGAAAATTTATGACGCACAAGTCGCGCTGGTCTTCGCAGTATTCACACATAATGAAATCGTGTTCGTCGTCAGACGACATTCCTATGTTCATAGGTGAAACATTAAATACTTATTAGTTCTATTAATTCAACTAATTCTGTTAATTCAACTAGTTCAACTAATTAATTAAACTAATTCAACTAAGCACTTACGAAAAATATACCTAATTAATTGAACTAATTCAACTAACTAGTTCAACTAATTAATTCAACTAATTCAACTAAACTAGTTCTATTAATTTTCTTACTAAAAATAAGGTAGCTAGTTCTATATAATAAAATGTTAATTAGATAATGAAATCTCATATAACTAAATTAAATATATATCTAACATATAATTTATATCTAATTCATCTAACATTAGACATTAATATCTAACATATGTTCATATATAGATGAAACATTAAACACTTACTAGTTCTATTAATTCAACTAAATAAACTAGTTCTATTCATTCAACTAAGCATTTACTAAAAATAAACTAGTTTTATTAATTTCTTACTAAAATAAAGTAGGTAGTTCTATATAGTAATATTTTGATTAGATCATCAAATCTCATATACCTAAATTTTCTTATTAAAAATAAACTTGTTCTATTAATTTTCATACTAAAAATAAACTAGTTATATTAATTCAACTACTTCAAATCTCATATATATACCTAATTAATATCTAGCTAATTCATCTAAAATTGACATTAATATTTAACATCTTTTCCATATAATTCATCTAGCTAACATTAACATTCTAACATTATTATCTACGTAATTTATCTAACATTAATCTAAACAACAGAAAACAGAAAATAAGTAAAAACAATGTGTGTGTGTATGTGTGTGTGTGTACGAGCAGGGGGCGGCGCGCGGCGTACGGGCGGCGGTGGGCGATGCGACGGGGACGGGCGCCGGGCGAGGCGGCGGCGACGGGCGGCGGGGGCGACGGCGGTGACGGCGACGACGGGTGGCGGGGGCGACGGCGGTGACGGCGACTACGGGCGACGGGGCGGCAAGGGCGGCGCGCGATGGGCGACGGGCACGGCGAAGAAGTTGGATCGAGAAGAAGTGGTCGATGAAACTGAATTTTTTGTAAGTACCATATATATAGGAGGGGCCTTTAGTACCGGTTGGAGTCACCAACCGGTACTAAAGGCCAATTTTCGCCAGGCCAAGGGGTGGGAAACGGCCCCTTTAGTACCGGTTCGTGCCACGAACCGGTACTAAAGGCCCAATCATTAGTACCGATTGGAGCCACCAACCGGTACTAATGGTTGTGCGTTGTCACTGGCGGTGCACAATGTTTAGTCCCACCTCGCCGAGCGAAGGGCAGCCGCAGTGGTTTACAAACCCAGCCGCGGCTGCTCCTTCGAGCTTCTCTATATATCTGTCTTCTGGGCCTAACTAGGGCGCGCTGCCCTGTGAGTCTGCTGGCCCTTCTGGGCCTGCATTTGCACACCCTAGGTCTGGCAGGCCCACTGCACAGCGCCCCAAAAAAAATTTATATAGTTTTTTTTCTGCATTATTTATTTTCTTCTATTTATTTTTGAGTAATTTTTCTCCAATTAGGTAAATGACCAAAAAACAACAAATGATGTCAAAACATGTTGGAAATTGATGACGTCGCTTTGAATGCTGCATACTGAACACAAAAGAAGTCCGAAGTTCAAATAAGTTTTAAAACATTGAAGTGCTCGTGTAACAGACGAGTTCTCGTCTGAAACCCTGATACTCCGAAAGAGTTTGTCCAGTTTGTACACGAAGTGCATCCAGTTTTTGCCGTGACCCTCTCTAATCTTTCGCACATGCTATGCGGGTGAAATGATTATACCATGCCAAGTTTCAACATTTTCAGAGTTCATTTTGTAGTGATTTTCAATTTCACGGTCATTTAGCTCTCTAAACAATTAGGTAAATGACCGAAAAACAACAAATGATGTCAGAATATGTTGGAAATTGATGACGTCGCTTTGAATGCTGCATACTGAACACAAAAGAAGTCCAGAGTTCAAATAAGTTTAAAAAACATTGAAGTGCCCGTGTAACAGATGAGTTCTCGTGTGAAACCCTGATACTCCGAAAGAGTTTGTCCAGTTTGTACACGAAGTGCGTCCAGTTTTTGCCACCACCCTCTCTACTCTTCCGCACATGCTATGCGGGTGAAATGATGATACCATGCCAATTTTCAACATTTTCAGAGTTCATTTTGTAGTGATTTTCAATTTCACGGTCATTTAGCTCTCTAAACAATTAGGTAAATGACCGAAAAACAACAAATAATGTCAGAACATGTTGGAAATTGATGACGTCGCTTTGAATGCTGCATACTGAACACAAAAGAAGTCTGGAGTTCAAATAAGTTATTAAAACATTGAAGCGCCCGTGTAACAGATGAGTTCTCGTCTGAAACCCTGATACTCCGAAAGAGTTTGTCCAGTTTGTACACGAAGTGCGTCCAGTTTTTGCCGTGACGCTCTCTACTCTTTCGCACATGCTATGCGGGTAAAATGATGATACCATGCCAATTTTCAACATTTTCAGAATTCATTTTGTAGTGATTTTCAATTTCACGGTCATTTAGCTCTCTAAACAATTAGATAAGTGACCGAAAAACAACAAATGATGTCAAAACATGTTGGAAATTGGTAACGTCGCTTTGAATGCTGCATACTGAACACAAAAGAAGTCCGGAGTTCAAATAAGTTATTAAAAATAAAAAAGAGGTGCAATGCTGGTTAATTTGCTTCAAGCCTTTCGGAATAGTGTGAAGGAAATATGCCCTAGAGGCAATAATAAAGTTATTACTTATTTCCTTATATTATGATAAATGTTTATTATTCATGCTAGAATTGTATTAATCAGAAACATAATACATGTGTGAATACATAGACAAACATAGTGTCACTAGTATGCCTCTACTTGACTAGCTCGTTAATCAAAGATGGTTATGTTTCCTAACCATGGACAAAGATTTATTTGATTAACGGGATCACATCATTAGTTGAATGATCTGATTGACATGACCCATTCCATTAGCTTAGCACCCGATCGTTTAGTATGTTGCTATTGCTTTCTTCATGACTTATACATGTTCCTGTGACTATGATATTATGCAACTCCCGTTTGCCGGAGGAACACTTTGTGTGCTACCAAACGTCACAACGTAACTGGGTGATTATAAAGGTGCTCTACAGGTGTCTCCAAAGGTACATGTTGGGTTGGCGTATTTCGAGATTAGGATTTGTCACTCCGATTGTCGGAGAGGTATCTCTGAGCCCTCTCGGTAATGCAGATCACTTAAGCCTTGCAAGCATTGCAACTAATGAGTTAGTTGCGGGATGATGTATTACGGAATGAGTAAAGAGACTTGCCGGTAACGAGATTGAACTAGGTATTGAGATACCGACGATCGAATCTCGGGCAAGTAACATACCGATGACAAAGGGAACAACGTATGTTGTTATGCAGTCTGACCGATAAAGATCTTCGTAGAATATGTAGGAGCCAATATGGGCATCCAGGTCCCGCTATTGGTTATTGACCGGAGACGTGTCTCGGTCATGTCTACATTGTTCTCGAACCCGTAGGGTCCACACGCGTAAGGTTTCGATGACAGTTATATTATGAGTTTATGAGTTTTGATGTACCGAAGGAGTTCGGAGTCCCGGATGAGATCGGGGACATGACGAGGAGTCTCGAAATGGCCGAGACGTAAAGATCGATATATTGGACGACTATATTCGGACATCGGAAAGGTTCCGAGTGATTTGGTTATTTTTCGGAGTACCGGGTAGTTACGGGAGAAGCAATGGGCCTTGATGGGCTTTAGTGGGAAGAGGAAAAAGGACCAGATAAGATAGTGATTGACAGAATTCTCTAGTCACCATCACCAAGTTAGTAGAACTTCATGATGAACTATAATATGCAAGGGATAACGGAAATGATTCCCAAGCTCTTCATAATGCTGAAATTGATGAAGGTAGAAATCGAGAAAAACATCAAGTGTTGATGGTAGACAAGACCACTAGTTTCAATAAAAGGGCAAAGGGAAGAAGGGGAACTTCAAGAAGAACGGCAAGCAAGTTGTTTCTCAAGTGAAGAAGCCCAAGTCTGGTCCTAAGCCTGAGACTAAGTGTTTCTACTGCAAAGGGACTGGTCACTGGAAGCGGAACTACCCCAAGTGATTGGCAGATAAGAAGGATGGCAAAGTGAACATAAGTATATTTGATATACATGTTATTGATGTGTACTTTACTAGTGTTTATAGCAACCCCTCAGTATTTGATACTAGTTCAGTTGCTAACATCAGTAACTCGAAACGGGAGTTGCAGAATAAACAAAGACTAGTTAAGGGTGAAGTGACGATGTGTGTTGGAAGTGGTTCCAAGATTGATATGATCATCATCGCACACTCCCTATACTTTCGGGATTAGTGTTGAACCTGAATAAGTGTTATTTGGTGTTTGCGTTAAGCATGAATATGATTTGATCATGTTTATTGTAATACGGTTATTCATTTAAGTAAGAGAATAAATTGTTGTTCTGTTTACATGAATAAAACCTTATATGGTTACACGCCCAATGAAAATAGTTCGTTGGATCTCGATCGTAGTGATACACATAATCATAATATTGAAACCAAAAGATGCAAAGTTAATAATGATAGTGCAACTTATTTGTGGCACTGCCGTTTAGGTCATATTGGTGTAAAGCGCATGAAGAAACTCCATGCTAATGGGTTTTTGGAATCACTTGATTATGAATCAGTTGATGCTTGTGAACCATGCCTCATGGGCAATATGACTAAAACGCCGTTCTCCGGAACTATGGAGCGAGCAACTGACTTATTGGAAATAATACATACTGATGTATGAGATCCGATGAATGTTAAGGCTCGCGGCGGGTATCATTATTTTCTGACCTTCACAAATGATTTGAGCAGATATGGGTATATCTACTTAATGAAACACAAGTCTGAAATATTTGAAAAGTTCAAAGAATTTCAGAGTGAAGTGGAGAATCATCGTAACAAGAAAATAAAAGTTTCTACGATATGATCGCAAAGGTAAAATATTTGAGTTACGAGTTTGGCCTTTAGTTAAAACAATGTGAAATAGTTTTACTACTCACACCACCTGGAACACCACAGCATAATGGTGTGTCCGAACATTATAACCATACTTTATTAGATATGGTGCGATCTATGATGTCTCTTACCGATCTGCCACTATCATTTTTGGGTTAAGCATTAGAGACAGCTGCATTCACGTTAAATAGGGCACCATCTAAATCCGTTGAGACGACACCGTGTGAACTATGGTTTGGCAAGAAACCTAAGCTGTCGTTTCTTAAAGTTTGGGACTGCGATGCTTATGTCAAAAAGTTTCAACATGATAAGCTCGAACCCAAATCGGAGAAGTAAATCTTCATAGGATATCCAAATGAAACTATTGGATACACCTTCTATCACAGATCCGAAGGCAAGACTTTTGTTGCTAAGTTTGGAAACTTTCTGGAGAAGGAGTTTCTCTCGAAAGAAGTGAGTGGGAGGAAAGTAAAAACTTGATAAGGTAATTGTACCTTCTCCCTTATTGGAAAGTAGTTCATCACAGAAATCTGTTCCTGTGACTACTACACCAATTAGTGAGGAAGCTAATGATGATGATCATGTAACTTCAGATCAAGTTATTACCGAATCTCGCAGGTAAACCAGAGTGAGATACGCACCAGAGTGATACAGTAATCCTATTCTGGAAGTCATGTTACTAGACCATGATGAACTTGCGAACTATGAGGAAGCAATGATGAGCCCAGATTCCGCGAAATGGTTTGAGGCCATAAAATCTGAGACATGATCCATGTATGCGAACAAAGTATGGACTTTGATGGATTTGCCCGATGATCGGCAAGCCATAGAAAATAAATGGCTCTTCAAGAGGAAGACGGACGCTGATAGTAGTGTTACTATCTACAAAGCTAGAATTGTCGCAAAAGGTTTTCGACAAGTTCAAGGTGTTGACTACGATGAGATTTTCTCACTCGTATATATGCTTAAGTCTGTCCAAATCATGTTAGCAATTGCCGCATTTTATGAAATCTGGCAAATGGATAAACAAAACTGCATTCCTTAATGGATTTCTTAAGGAAGAGTTATATATGATGCAACCAGAAGGTTTTGTCAATCCTAAAGGTGTTAATAAAATATGCAAGCTCCAACGATCCATCTATGGACTGGTGCAAGCATATCGGAGTTGGAATATACGCTTTGATAAGTTGATCAAAGCATATAGTTTTATACAGACTTACGGTGAAGCCTGTATTTACAAGAAAGTGAGTGGGAGCATTACAACATTTCTGATAAGTATATGTGAACAACATATTGTTGATCGGAAATAATGTATAATTTTCTGGAAAGCATAAAGGAATATTTGAAAGGAGTTTTTCAAAGAAAGACCTCGGTAAAGCTACTTACATATTGAGCATCAAGATCTATATAGATAGATCAAGACGCTTGATAAGTTTTTTCAATGAGTACATACCTTGACAAGATTTTGAAGTAGTTCAAAATGGAACAGTCAAAGAAAGAGTTCTTGCCTATGTTGCAAGGTGTGAAATTGAGTAAGACTCAAAGCCCGACCACGGCAGAAGATAGAAATAGAATGAAAGTCATTCTCTATGCCTCAGCCATAGGTTCTATAAAGTATGCCATGCTGTGTACCAGATCTATTGTATACCCTACACTGTGTTAAGTCAGGGAGTACGATAGTGATCTAAGAGTAGATCACTGGACAGCGGTCAAAATTATCCTTAGTGGAATAAGGAAATATTTCTCAATTATGGAGGTGACAAAAAGGTTCGTCGTAAAAAGTTACGTCGATGCAAGTTTTGACACAGGTCTGGATGATTCTAAGTCTCGATCTAGATACATATTGAAAGTGGGAGCAATAAGCTAGAGTAGCTCCGTGCAGAGCATTGTTGACATAGAAATTCGCAAAATACTTACGGATCTGAATGTGACAGACCCGTTGACTAAAAGTATCTCACAAGCAAAACATGATCACACCTTAGTACTCTTTGGGTGTTAATCACATAGCGATGTGAACTAGATTACTGAATCTAGTAAACCCTTTGGGTGTTGGTCACATGGCGATGTGAACTATGGGTGTTAATCACATGATGATGTGAACTATCGATGTTAAATCACATGGCGATGTGATCTAGATTATTGACTCTAGTGCAAGTGGGAGACTGAAGGAAATATGCCCTAGAGGCAATAATAAAGTTATTATTTATTTCCTTATATCATGATAAATGTTTATTATTCATGCTAGAATTGTATTAATCAGAAACATAATACATGTGTGAATACATAGACAAACATAGTGTCACTAGTATGCCTCTACTTGACAAGCTCGTTAATAAAAGATGGTTATGTTTCCTAACCATGGACAAAGAGTTGTTATTTGATTAACGGGATCACATCATTAGTTGAATGATCTGATTGACATGACCCATTCCATTAGCTTAGCACCCGATCGTTTAGTATGTTGCTATTGCTTTCTTCATGACTTATACATGTTCCTATGACTATGAGATTATGCAACTCCCCTTTGCCGGAGGAACACTTTGTGTGCTACCAAACGTCACAACGTAACTGGGTGATTATAAAGGTGCTCTACAGGTGTCTCCAAAGGTACATGTTGGGTTGGCGTATTTCGAGATTAGGATTTGTCACTCCGATTGTCTGAGAGGTATCTCTGAGCCCTCTCGGTAATGCAGATCACTTAAGCCTTGCAAGCATTGCAACTAATGAGTTAGTTGCGGGATGATGTATTACGGAACGAGTAAAGAGACCGACCGGTAACGAGATTGAACTAGGTATTGAGATACCGACGATCGAATCTCGGGCAAGTAACATACCGATGACAAAGGGAACAACGTATGTTGTTATGCAGTCTGACCGATAAAGATCTTCGTAGAATATGTAGGAGCCAATATGGGCATCCAGGTCCCGCTATTGGTTATTGACCGGAGACGTGTCTCGGTCATGTCTACATTGTTCTCGAACCCGTAGGGTCCGCACGCTTAAGGTTTCGATGACAGTTATATTATGAGTTTATGAGTTTTGATGTACCGAAGGAGTTCGGAGTCCCGGATGAGATCGGGGACATGACGAGGAGTCTCGAAATGGTCGAGACGTAAAGATCGATATATTGGACGACTATATTCGGACATCGGAAAGGTTCCGAGTGATTCGGGTATTTTTCGGAGTACCGGGTAGTTACGGGAGAAGCAATGGGCCTTGATGGGCTTTAGTGGGAAGAGGAAAACGGGCCAAGGGGCTGCTGCGCCCCCCCTCCCCTCTAGTCCGAATTGGACTAGGGAAAAGGTGGCCGGCCACCTTTCCTTCTTTTCCACTTCCTTCTCCCTTCCTCCCCTCTTGGTGGACTCCTACTAGGACTTGGAGTCCTAGTAGGACTCCACATCCTGGCCGCACCAAGCCTTGGCCGGCCTCCTCCTCCTCCATCCTTTATATACTGAGGCAAGGGGCACCCCATGGACACACAAGTTGATCTTCGTGATCGTTCCTTAGCCGTGTGCGGTGCCCCCCCCCCCACCATATTCCACCTCGGTCATATTGTAGCGGTGCTTAGGCGAAGCCCTGCGACGGTAGTACATCAAGATCGTCACCACGCCATCGTGCTGACGGAACTCTTCCCCGACACTTTGCTGGATCAGAGTACGGGGATCGTTATCGAGCTGAACGTGTGCTAGAACTCGGAGGTGCCGCAGTTTCGGTGCTTGATCGGTCGGGCCGTGAAGACGTACGACTACATCAACCAAGTTAACGCTTCCGTTGTCGGTCTACTAGGGTACGTAGATCATACTCTCCCCTCTCGTTGCTATGCATCACATGATCTTGCGAGTGCGTAGGAAATTTTTGAAATTACTATGTTCCCATCGGTGGCATCCGAGCCTAGGTTTTATATGTTGATGTTATATGCACGAGTAGAACACAAGTGAGTTGTGGGCGATATAAGTCATACTGCTTACCAGCATGTCATACTTTGGTTCGGCGGTATTGTTGGATGAAGCGGCCCGGACCGACATTACGCGTACGCTTACGCGAGACCGGTTCTCCCGATGTGCTTTGCACAGAGGTGGCTTGCGGGTGACAGTTTCTCCAACTTTAGGTGAACCGAGTGTGGCTACGCCCGGTCCTTGCGAAGGTTAAAACAGCACCAACTTGACAAACTATCGTTGTGGTTTTGATGCGTAGGTAAGATTGGTTCTTACTTAAGCCCGTAGCAGCCACGTAAAACTTGCAACAACAAAGTAGAGAACGTCTAACTTGTTTTTGCAGGGCATGTTGTGATGTGATATGGTCAAAACGTGATGAGATATAAGTTGTTGTATGAGATGATCATGTTTTGTTGAAGTTATCGGCAACTGACAAAATCCTTATGGTTGTCTTTCTATTGCATAAGATGCAAGCGCCCAATAACTGCTTTACTTTATCGCTATGTGATAGCAATAGTTGCAAGAGCAATTGTTGGCGAGACGACCACGTGACGACACATTGATATAGATCAAGATGATGGAGATCATGGTGTCATGCCAGTGACGATAGAGATCATAACAGTACTTTGGAGATGGAAATCAAAGGCGCAAGATGATGATGGCCATATCATGTCACATATTTTGATTGCATATGATGTTTATCTTTTATACATCTTATTTTGCTTAGTTTGACGGTAGCATTTTAAGGTGATCTCTCACTAATTATCAAGAAGTGTTCTCCCTGAGTATGCACCGTTGCGAAAGTTCTTCGTGCTGAGACACCACGTGATGATCGGGTGTCATAGGCTCTACGTTCAAATACAACGGGTGCTAAACAGTTGCACACGCGGAATACTCAGGTTATACTTGACGAGCCAAGCATATACAGATATGGCCTCAGAACACGAAGACCGAAAGGTCGAGCGTGAATCATATAGTAGATATGATCAACATAGTGATGTTCACCAATGAAACTACTCCATCTCACGTGATGATCGGACATGGTTTAGTTGATTTGGATCACGTGATCACTTAGAGGATTAGAGGGATGTCTATCTAAGTGGGAGTTCTTAAGTAATATGATTAATTGAACTTAAATTTATCATGAACTTAGTCCTGGTAGTATTTTGCAAATCATGTTGTAGATCAATAGCTCGCGTTGTTGCTTCCCTGTGTTTATTTTGATATGTTCCTAGAGAAAATTGTGTTGAAAGATGTTAGTAGCAATGATGCGGATTGGATCCGTGATCTGAGGTTTATCCTCATTGCTGCACAGAAGAATTATGTCCTTGATGCACCGCTAGGTGACAGACCTATTGCAGGAGCAGATGCAGACGTTATGAACGTTTGGCTAGCTCAATATGATGACTACTTGATAGTTTAGTGCACCATGCTTAACGGCTTAGAATCGGGACTTCAAAGACGTTTTGAACGTCATGGACCATATGAGATGTTCCAGGAGTTGAAGTTAATATTTCAAGCAAATACCCGAGTTGAGAGATATGAAGTCTCCAACAAGTTCTATAGCTAAAAGATGGAGGAGAATCGCTCAAGCAGTGAGCATGTGCTCAGATTGTCTGGGTACTACAATCGCTTGAATCAAGTGGGAGTTAATCTTCCAGATAAGATAGTGATTGACAGAATTCTCTAGTCACCATCACCAAGTTAGTAGAACTTCGTGATGAACTATAATATGCAAGGGATAACGGAAATGATTCCCAAGCTCTTCGTAATGCTGAAATTGACGAAGGTAGAAATCGAGAAAAACATCAAGTGTTGATGGTAGACAAGACCACTAGTTTCAATAAAAGGGCAAAGGGAAGAAGGGGAACTTCAAGAAGAATGGCAAGCAAGTTGCTGCTCAAGTGAAGAAGCCCAAGTCTGGTCCTAAGCCTGAGACTAAGTGTTTCTACTGCAAAGGGACTGGTCACTGGAAGCGGAACTACCCCAAGTGATTGGCAGATAAGAAGGATGGCAAAGTGAACATAAGTATATTTGATATACATGTTATTGATGTGTACTTTACTAGTGTTTATAGCAACCCCTCAGTATTTGATACTAGTTCAGTTGCTAACATCAGTAACTCGAAACGGGAGTTGCAGAATAAACAAAGACTAGTTAAGGGTGAAGTGACGATGTGTGTTGGAAGTGGTTCCAAGATTGATATGATCATCATCGCACACTCCCTATACTTTCGGGATTAGTGTTGAACCTGAATAAGTGTTATTTGGTGTTTGTGTTAAGCATGAATATGATTTGATCATGTTTATTGTAATACGGTTATTCATTTAAGTAAGAGAATAAATTGTTGTTCTGTTTACATGAATAAAACCTTATATGGTTACACATCCAATGAAAATAGTTTGTTGGATCTCGAACGTAGTGATACACATAATCATAATATTGAAACCAAAAGATGCAAAGTTAATAATGATAGTGCAACTTATTTGTGGGACTGCCGTTTAGGTCATATTGGTGTAAAGCGCATGAAGAAACTCCATGCTAATGGGTTTTTGGAATCACTTGATTATGAATCAGTTGATGCTTGTGAACCATGCCTCATGGGCAAGATGACTAAAACGCCGTTCTCCGGAACTATGGAGCAAGCAACTGACTTATTGGAAATAATACATACTGATGTATGAGATCCGATGAATGTTAAGGCTCGCGGCGGGTATCATTATTTTCTGACCTTCACAAATGATTTGAGCAGATATGGGTATATCTACTTAATGAAACACAAGTCTGAAATATTTGAAAAGTTCAAAGAATTTCAGAGTGAAGTGGAGAATCATCGTAACAAGAAAATAAAAGTTTCTACGATATGATCGCAGAGGTAAAATATTTGAGTTACGAGTTTGGCCTTCAGTTAAAACAATGTGAAATAGTTTTACTACTCACGCCACCTAGAACACCACAGCATAATGGTGTGTCCGAACATTATAACTGTACTTTATTAGATATGGTGCGATCTATGATGTCTCTTACCGATCTGCCACTATCATTTTGGGGTTATGCATTAGAGACAGCTGCATTCACGTTAAATAGGGCACCATCTAAATCCGTTGAGACGACACCGTGTGAACTATGGTTTGGCAAGAAACCTAAGCTGTCGTTTCTTAAAGTTTGGGACTGCGATGCTTATGTGAAAAAGTTTCAACATGATAAGCTCGAACCCAAATCGGAGAAGTAAATCTTCATAGGATATCCAAAGGAAACTATTGGATACACCTTCTATCACAGATCCGAAGGCAAGACTTTTGTTGCTAAGTTCGGAAACTTTCTGGAGAAGGAGTTTGTCTCGAAAGAAGTGAGTGGGAGGAAAGTAAAAACTTGATAAGGTAATTGTACCTTCTCCCTTATTGGAAAGTAGTTCATCACAGAAATCTGTTCCTGTGACTACTACACCAATTAGTGAGGAAGCTAATGATGATGATCATGTAACTTCAGATCAAGTTACTACTGAATCTCGCAGGTAAACCAGAGTGAGATACGCACCAGAGTGATATAGTAATCCTATTCTAGAAGTCATGTTACTAGACCATGACGAACTTGCGAACTATGAGGAAGCGATGATGAGCCCAGATTCCGCGAAATGGTTTGAGGCCATAAAATCTGAGATATGATCCATGTATGAGAACAAAGTATGGACTTTGATGGATTTGCCCGATGATCGGCAAGCCATAGAAAATAAATGGATCTTCAAGAGGAAGACGGACGCTGATAGAATTGTTACTATCTACAAAGCTAGAATTGTCGCAAAAGGTTTTTGACAAGTTCAAGGTGTTGACTACGATGAGATTTTCTCACTCGTATATATGCTTAAGTCTGTCCGGATCATGTTAGCAATTGCCGCATTTTATGAAATCTGGCAAATGGATAAACAAAACTGCATTCCTTAATGGATTTCTTAAAGAAGAGTTGTATATGATGCAACCAGAAGGTTTTGTCAATCCTAAAGGTGCTAACAAAATATGCAAGCTCCAGCGATCCATCTATGGACTGGTGCAAGCATCTCGGAGTTGGAATATACGCTTTGATAAGTTGATCAAAGCATATAGTTTTATACAGACTTGCGGTGAAGCCTGTATTTACAAGAAAGTGAGTGGGAGCACTACAACATTTCTGATAAGTATATGTGAATGACATATTGTTGATCGGAAATAATGTAGAATTATTCTGCAAAGCATAAAGGAGTATTTGAAAGGAATTTTTCAAAGAAAGACCTCGGTAAAGCTGCTTACATATTGAGCATCAAGATCTATAGAGATAGATCAAGACACTTGATAAGTTTTTTCAATGAGTACATACCTTGACAAGATTTTGAAGTAGTTCAAAATGGAACAGTCAAAGAAAGAGTTCTTGCCTGTGTTGCAAGGTGTGAAATTGAGTAAGACTCAAAGCCCGACCACGGCAGAAGATAGAAATAGAATGAAAGTCATTCCCTATGCCTCAGCCATAGGTTCTATAAAGTATGCCATGCTGTGTACCAGATCTATTGTATACCCTACACTATGTTAAGCAAGGGAGTACAATAGTGATCTAAGAGTAGATCACTGGACAGCGGTCAAAATTATCCTTAGTGGAATAAGGAAATATTTCTCAATTATGGAGGTAACAAAAAGGTTCGTCGTAAAAAGTTACGTCGATGCAAGTTTTGACACAGATCTGGATGATTCTAAGTCTCGATCTAGATACATATTGAAAGTGGGAGCAATAAGCTAGAGTAGCTCCGTGCAGAGCATTGTTGACATAGAAATTCGCAAAATACTTACGGATCTGAATGTGACAGACCCGTTGACTAAAAGTATCTCACAAGCAAAACATGATCACACCTTAGTACTCTTTGGGTGTTAATCACATAGAGATGTGAACTAGATTACTGAATCTAGTAAACCCTTTGGGTGTTGGTCACATGGCGATGTGAACTATGGGTGTTAATCACATGGTGATGTGAACTATTGATGTTAAATCACATGGCGATGTGATCTAGATTATTGACTCTAGTGCAAGTGGGAGACTGAAGGAAATATGCCCTAGAGGCAATAATAAAGTTATTATTTATTTCCTTATATCATGATAAATGTTTATTATTCATGCTAGAATTGTA
This sequence comes from Triticum aestivum, assembly GCF_018294505.1. Lineage (NCBI taxonomy): Eukaryota > Viridiplantae > Streptophyta > Magnoliopsida > Poales > Poaceae > Triticum > Triticum aestivum. The sequence goes on along the minus strand of NC_057800.1, from coordinate 722,149,575 downwards.
TTAACCGGAAACATAATACATGTGTGAATACATAGACAAACAGAGTGTCACTAGTATGCCTCTACTTGACTAGCTCGTTAATCAAAGATGGTTATGTTTCCTAACCATGGACAAAGAGTTGTTATTTGATTAACGGGATCACATCATTAGTGAATGATCTGATTGACATGACCCATTCCATTAGCTTAGCACCCGATCGTTTAGTATGTTGCTATTGCTTTCTTCATGACTTATACATGTTCCTATGACTATGAGATTATGCAACTCCCGTTTGCCGGAGGAACACTTTGTGTGCTACCAAACGTCACAACGTAACTGGGTGATTATAAAGGTGCTCTACAGGTGTCTCCAAAGGTACATGTTGGGTTGGCGTATTTCGAGATTAGGATTTGTCACTCCGATTGTCGGAGAGGTATCTCTGGGCCCTCTCGGTAATGTACATCACTTAAGCCTTGCAAGCATTGCAACTAATGAGTTAGTTGCGGGATGATGTATTACGGAACGAGTAAAGAAACTTGCCTGTAACGAGATTGAACTAGGTATTGAGATACCGACGATCGAATCTCGGGCAAATAACATACCGATGACAAAGGGAACAAAGTATGTTGTTATGCGGTGTGACCGATAAAGATCTTCGTAGAATATGTAGGAGCCAATATGGGCATCCAAGTCCCGCTATTGGTTATTGACCGGAGACATGTCTCGGTCATGTCTACATTGTTCTCGAACCCGTAGGGTCCGCACGCTTAAGGTTTCGATGACAGTTATATTATGAGTTTATGAGTTTTGATGTACTGAAGGAGTTCGGAGTCCCGGATGAGATCGGGGACATGACGAGGAGTCTTGAAATGGTTGAGACGTAAAGATCGATATATTGGACGACTATATTCGGACATCGGAAAGGTTCCAAGTGATTCGGGTATTTTTGGGAGTACCGGGTAGTTACGGGAGAAGCAATGGGCCTTGATGGGCTTTAGTGGGAAGAGGAAAAAGGGCCAAGGGGCTGCTGCGCCCCCCCTCCCCTCTAGTCCGAATTGGACTAGGGAAAAGGGGGCCGGCCACCTTTCCTTCTCCTCCACTTCCTTCTCCCTTCCTCCCCTCTTGGTGGACTCCTACTAGGACTTGGAGTCCTAGTAGGACTCCACATCCTGGCCGCACCAAGCCTTGGCCGGCCTCCTCCTCCTCCATCCTTTATATACTGAGGCAAGGGGCACCCCATGGACACACAAGTTGATCTTCATGATCGTTCCTTAGCCGTGTGCGGTGCCCCCCCCCCCCCCCCACCATATTCCACCTCGATCATATTGTAGCGGTGCTTAGGCGAAGCCCTGCGATGGTAGTACATCAAGATCATCACCACGCCGTCGTGCTGACGGAACTCTTCCCCGACACTTTGCTGGATCGGAGTCCGGGGATCGTCATCGAGCTGAACGTGTGCTAGAACTCGAAGGTGCCGCAGTTTCGGTGCTTAATCGGTCGGGCCGTGAAGACGTACGACTACATCAACCAAGTCAACGCTTCCGTTGTCGATCTACTAGGGTACGTAGATCATACTCTCCCCTCTCGTTGCTATGCATCACATGATCTTGCGAGTGCGTAGGAAATTTTTGAAATTACTACGTTCCCCATCATAGTGTAGACTGCACTGCACATAGCTTAGTGCAATCTATGCTATTCCGAAAGGCTTGAAGCTAATCAACGTGTGAAAGTGCGTTATATCGACTAGAGGGGGGGTGAATAGGCGATTTTTATGGAAGTCTTCAGAACATGGGAGTTTTGAAGACAAACGATAAAAATTAAACCTATTACCATGCAGCGGAAGGTAGGCTACACTAGGCAAACCATAGTCAAGTATTCAATGAAGTGAAAGCACAAAGACTAATAGCAGCTAGATAGTAAGGATCAGGTAGGAAGATATTGTGAAGCCAAACAGAACATGCAGTCACTCAGTGAAGACAAATAATAGAGCAAACATACAATGACTTCACAAGGAGGAACAGTAAGTAAAGTGAAGTGAAGATGAAACTAGTGACTCGTTGAAGACAATGATTTGTTGAACCAGTTCCAGTTGCTGTGACAACTGTACGTCTGGTTGGAGCGGCTAGGTATTTAAACCTTAGGACACACAGTCCCGGACACCCAGTCCTGAACACGCAGCTCAGGACACCCAGTCCTCACCGTATTCTCCTTGAGCTAAGGTCACATAGACCTCGCCCAATCACTCTGGTAAGTCTTCAAGGTAGACTCGCAAACCTTCACAGACTTCGTTCACCGGCAATCCACAATGTCTCTTGGATGCTCAGAACGCGACGCCTAACCGGCTGGAGGATGCACAGTCCTCAAGTGTAATAAGTCTTCAGATCACACAGACAAGAAGACTTAAGTGATGCCCAATTCTCTCTGGCTCTGGTGGTTAGGGCTTTATCCTCGCAAGGAATTCTCTCTCAAAGGCTTCGAGGTGGGTTGCTCTCAAACGACAAAAGCCGTACTTCAATCTGAGCAGCCAACCGTTTATGGTTGTAGGGGGTGGGCTATTTATAGCCACTTGGCAACCCGACCTGATTTGTCCGAAATGACCCTGGGTCACTAAGGAACTGACACGTGTTCCAACGGTCAGATTTCAAACTCACACGGCAACTTTACTTGGGCTACAAGCAAAGCTGACTTGTCCGACTCTGGACAAGATTCACTCTCATAGTCTTCACTCGAAGACATAGGTTTTTGGTTTAGGCATCACTTCAGTCATTCTGACTGGTTCTCTTGGACCCCACTTAACAGTACGGTGGTTCCTATGACTCAACACAAAAGAAAAAGAACTACGAAAGATCTAAGTCTTCGAGCTCCATAGGCTTCATATCGTGTCTTCTCTTGTCATAGTCTTCAATGTGAATATCTTCATATACCACCTTTGACTTCAATGTCTTCATACATTTTAGGGGTCATCTCTGGTAGTAAAACCGAATCATGAGGGACTTCTACCTGTGTTATCCTTCAATTCTCACAAACACATTAGTCCCTCAACTAGGTTTGTCGTCAATACTCCAAAACCAACTAGGGGTGGCACTAGATGCACTTACAATCTCCCCCTTTTTGGTGATTGATGACAAACTAGTTGAAGTTTTCAACGGGGAATATAATCTGTGAAACTGTAAAGGATAAGGAATTGTCTTCATAAGTTGCAAGGGCTCCCCCTGAAGATGTGCATATAAGTTAATTTGCTTTTGGAATGCAAATGCACATGGCAGGTGGTACTTGTGGAGATCCACTTCAACTTATGATGACAATCCACTATGCATGTGAAAGTATATGAAGATAATGCCATGCATAATGGAAAATGGACGTCTGCAGAATGAGCTAAGTGCGGAATTTATCGTCGCACATGCGGAATTTATCTTCGCAAAACAAGGTGGCAAATAAGTAGCAGACGACCATCTAGTTTAAGTGTTACAACTCATAAGAACCAAATGTAGCAAAAAACGAGAGTTGTAAGCACGAAGCAAAATATAAGGCACCCGCCCATATGAACCCGCTTGAAGACTATCAATCTCATATGCTTCTCCCCCTTTTGTCAGTAATGACCAAAAAGGTTTGAAGACATAGAGCCTCTACTCGTTCCCATGAGGAGTAGGTGAAGTAGCAGGGTTGTTGGTGTTGTTTGGCGGTGCAGAAGAGCTTGGAGGTGCTGAAGGAGGTGGCGGTGAAGTAGCATCGTCTTCTTCCTCAATAATTCTGGCAGTCACTGTGGCAGCAGAGGAAGAGAACTCAGAGTCTTCAAGGGATGGAGTTCCTAGCAGCACAGCCCTTCGAGGAGGTGTGGAGTCAAACTTGAATCTCTCAGTGAAGCCATCCTCTTGAAGATCAGCTTCAGAAAGCATCATCGTTAGCCCTTTCCATGTGCGGCGACAGGTTTCATGGGCAACGAAAGCATTCTTGGTGGCAAGATTTCGAGTGCGATTAACATCCACCAAGAGGCTTTTCATCTGACGCTTCAGCCAGTCATGATGCCTATCTTGTTTCTGATGTAGAGCCACAAGAAGCTCTCGGTCGTTGAGAACACGAGTGCGCTTCTTGGGTCTTGGAGCAGTGGCACTGTCAGTGGCTTCAGTTGAAGCAGGGTGTGGTGCACGTGTAGTGCCAGCCAAAGGATACACCCGAGAAACTGCTTCAACGCCTTCAACGTTCTGAGTAAAACTCTGATGTTCTGCATTCTGAAGACTTAGAGGTTGCTTGGCAGGCTCAGAATATATGGCTTCAGTAGACATGTCCACGTCAGGCAAGAAGATCCGATGGTTGCGGGCTGAGGGCTGATACGAGATGGCGGAGTGTAGCTTGATCAGCCGCATGACCCAAGGGGCGTAGAACTTCAAACCAAACAGATCAATGCCTGATGCAGCAAGTTGGCGTATGAAGAAGTCCTGTGCATTGAAGCATTTGCCATGAAGTATATAGAAGACCAAAGTCTTCATTGCACCCTGAAGCTTGGCATTTGGAGAGTGCCCTTTGATAGGCCAGAGAGTTCGCCTGATGATGTGATAGATGGTTCTGGGCAGGTACTCAAGGTCTTCAACGAAGAACTCTGTGGGATAAGCAGCATCTTGGGGCAATGGCTTCATCATGCTGAGCATTTGACTCATATTAGGTTCTGGCCGCTGAAAGATGCTCTCAATAGCTTCAGCATGCAGCTGACAGCCTTGCTCGAAGAGATCGCCAGGAGTGGGCAAGCCAGTGAGCTCAATGATGTCAAATGCATTGGCTTCATGATGAACGTTGCCAGTCATCCACTCCAGGACCCAAGTCTTCGGATCTCTGCTATACCCTTTGATGTGAAGTGTGGCATAGAATTGTAGCAGCAGCTCTTCATTCCAATGCTCTTCATCAGTAACAAACTGCAGCAGACCCACTTGCTTGAAGCAATCCAACGCTTCTTCTAGACAGGGCAGACCAGCTATAGCTTCAACATCAAGGCGCTTGTGTGGGAAGATGCGACCTTGGTTGTAAAGAATGCAAGAGTAATAGCTTCGCTGAGGATAGCTCCAGAACCGATCAGATGATATCCTTTCCCTTGAGTAGGGGTTCCTGGAGCTATTGAAGAACGTGTTGTCTGCCCTGAAGCCATTGATGTTGAAGGAGCCAGGTGCTGATGCAGGACCTGGAAACCTTGGCAGTCTTGGGATTGGCTTCTGGACCTGAGGCCTGTGCTCAACATGATAGTTGAATTGGGGACCGGCAGCAGACTCAGGAACAGAAGTGGCGGGATCAGTGGCTTCGCTGTCTTCTGAAGCTTTTGCTGGGGAGGGCTCCACATTAGCTTCGTTGTTGGTTGTGGCAGCCTCAAGATTTTCATCCTCCACTTGACTAGCTGGAGGGTCGGTCACAGGCACGTTCTCCTGGAGAACTGCTTCTTGGTGGAGCAGGGGAGTGGGATCTTGTGGTACTTCTTCTTCTGCGGCTGATGCAGCCGGAATGTCTTCAGCATAGACTTGAGGCCTTGGACCTTTGCGAAGCCTGCGGAACGCAGACGACGCCTGTGGAGTTGGAGTGGGCTGGGCCTCATAGTCTTCTTCCTCTTGTGGGCGATCCGCCCATGAAGCATCCTGTGCAATTGGCGTCAGTGGACGACCAATGCTGATGAGTTCGCTGTTTTCTAACTGAGGAAGGACTGCATCATCTTCTACATTGTCATGATGACCAATGTCTTCAGCAGCGATGGGATCAGCTGCTGGAATGTCTTCAGCTTCAGGAGCCTCTGTGGAAGCAGGCTCATGAACTGTCAGTTGACGTTCTGCGTCAGGATGAACCATAGAAATGGGTTCAACTATCAAGGGCTCTGTGGGAGCAGCCCGAGCTTTCTTGGTCTTTCTCTTTTTCTTGGTGGGGGCAGTAGGAGAGTCTTCAGAGTGTTTCCTCTTCCTGGCTTCAGCCTCAGCAGTTCTTGTCTTCTTGAGCTCTGAAGCTGTTGACCGGCTCTTTGGCTTCGAGCCAGTCATTCTTGTTGGGAAGACAATCGGAACTGCTTCTTGCCTTGGTGCATCAGATTCAGCCGTAGCAGGCTTCTTCTTCTTCTTTGCGGCCATCCTGGGGTCGATGCCAGGACGCCCAAGTGCTTTGCGCTTCTCAGCCTCATTATAGGCTTGCACACATCTGTCAGCCAGAGTCTTCATGCGCTCACGCGAACCCTGAGCTTCTGCACGCTTCTTCACAAAGGCTTCCTTGAGCTCGTGCATCATTGTCTTGAAGTTCTTCACTTCTTGCACGCTGAGCTTGGCCATATGCTTCTTGAACTGAGCCTTTTCATAGTCAATCTTCTGCTTCAGTTCAACAATGCGCTGGGCAATAGCAAGTTCTGAAGCAATGGCGCCTTGGAAGGCGACACTGAGGCCAATAGGTAGCTGCAGATCTTCAAAGCTGATGTTTGGCGTGTCAAACCACTCGTCAATGAAGTTGTGGATGATGGTGACATCAAAGAGAGGCAGATCATTGAAGATTTCTGCTTCTTCTTTGCTCTTGATGAGTTGCTCAAGAGCGTCATCTGCAAGATCTTCATCACTTGACAGATCAATGTCGTCATTGCGCAGGATGGCAGCAGCTGTTAGCTCTTTGCCAGTGTGAGACAGAGGCATCTTGGCCTTCTGGGGCTTGGAGACGCGTGATAAATCTTCAGACTGCACACTGTCTTCAGGAGGTGCAGTTGCCAATGGCTTCGCCCTTGAGATTTTTGGTGAAGGGGCTGGCTTTGAAGCTTTTGGCTTCTTCAACTGCTTTGGCTTCGGCACTGCAGGCGCATCAGACTCAGTGTCAGCCGCAGGCTCATTCACTGCAGTCCCTTGAACCAAGATGTAGGTGATGAGGCCTTCAAGGTTGGCGAAAGGACCGATGACATTGGGTTCTGCATGTCGTGTGCCATCTGCCCTTGGTGCTGAGGGACCAGGGTTGAAGTCTAACCCAAATTTCTTCTTGTTCTGCTTCGCTGAGTTTTGGGCAAACTGGAAGTTGCGCTTGAACAGATTGTCGTCACGACACCAGAGTAGTGACGACGGATGTGCATCATCAGGCTGTGGCCCACGGACCATGCATGGATAGAAGCTTTGGGCAATAGCTTCATCTCTGGACCTGGGTAGAAGGTTCTTGTATAAGATGTCTCCCCACGGTCTTTTGATGGCACTTTTCTCAGCATACTCTTGGGTTGTGAAGCGGTATTTGAACCATTGTTCTGCCCAATAGCGTCGAATCCATTAGATTCGGGTCTTGCGCTGACTATAATCCTCTTCAGGATCTGTCTTATACATTTCTGCGAGTTCATCTGGCAGATCTCTGGATGTTCCGCCACGACGTTGTCTGCCCCCTTCCTTGCTGCTTTCTCTGAAGCCATAAACTTTAACTTGAAAGGCTTCAAGACGTTCAAAGGCTTCAAAGGTTTTCTTTGCTGGACCAACAGGAACTGGCTTCAGGAGAATTTATGTGATGCTGTAAGAATTCTGCAAATGAATGCAGACTATGAGAACCAAAGGATTCTCCCACGGACATGTACCTGTGACAGCATTAAGGTGCGAGGGAAGGGGAAGAGGTCATATGCATTCTCAGAAGATTTTGAAGATAAATCAGTTTAGAAGACATTGACCTCATCGTGCGAAGACATTCACTCATAGATAAGAAGTTGGTTCCAGATTTGTACGAATCCACAGATCAGTACAAGTGAGGAATCTAACTACTTTGTGAAGCACAAGTGAATATACTAGGCATGTTATGAGATGCAGTATGAGAGAGATCTAGCTTGTGTGAACAGAAACTGCTTGTGGTAGAAAGTGACAGATCAATAGGATCAACGGTGCTGTAAAAAGGGAGTTTTATTTACCACACTGAGAACTGCTAGACGGAGTGGGAGATGAGGCCGAGCAGTTCACTCTTCCGTGCCCTAACTTGGCGACGGAGGACACCTACGGCGACGGCGGAGAGGACGATGTCCGCGGTCGGCGTGAAGACGGCGTCGGAGAGGTTGCGGCAGCGAAGCGCTTCGTCGCCGGCGTCGTCGAGAGCTAGCGGTGGCGCTAGGGTTCGTGCGAGGGTGGAAGAAGAGATAATGACCGCTGTGAGTGTGTATTTATAGGCACAGGGGCGGCACTGTGCTATTACACAGGTGCCCCTGGCGATTCGCATCTGAGGAACACGTGGCCAGTATGCGGAATTTTGGGGTTTGTTCCACGTCCCACGCACGCCTGGATTGTCGGGTGGTCGTTCCTACTTCTCCGGATTTCATGTGGAGGAATGAGCATTGAAAACGGACTTAATGGTTGTCTCTGTATCTTCTGCTGACAAGGACGCAGAGAAGACATTCGACAGTTTCAATAGAATGCATATGACTTGGAGAGATAGAGTTTGAGATAGAAAGCATAGAGAAGTTGGGGTCCGATCACATTCACTTAGTTCAAAAGATTCAACACGAAGACATAGCTATAAGTGAATGCTGTAGAGGACAGAACACTAGCATATATATATATATATATATATATATATAATCAACATAGTGAAGATAATCATGAAAATATGTTGAGATCGAAGCCAAACCAAATGTGAAGACATTGCAAGGTAACGCCATGAGTGAAACACTTCAAAATAGAACGTTTGGTGGTGGCGTTACCCACCGTATAGGAAGTATTAGACCCAGACACGGCGCACAATTATCGTGGCGCTCCGAAGTCAAATTCCACATTAATGTATTCACACTTAGAATGTATGTCTTCATTGATTGAAGATATACTTCACTTCGTGTGTTGCACATCTAAGTCATCAATATGCATAAGGGTTAGGATGTGTGCCTGATCACAGGACATTTGAGGATTCCAGGATATTTAGCTCACACCGTAACTTGCAAAACCTCTTCTCATCCAAGGGCTTGGTGAAGATATCTGCCAATTGCTCTTCAGTGTTGACGTGTATGATATCAATGTCTTCCTTCACAACATGATCTCTGAGAAAGTGATGACGAATTTCAATGTGCTTTGTCTTCGAGTGCTGAACTGGGTTGTTGGCAATCTTGATGGCGCTTTCGTTGTCGCAGTAAAGTGGCACTTGCTTCAGATGAATGCCATAGTCCTTGAGTGTTTGCTTCATCCACAGAAGCTGAGCGCAGCAAGATCCAGCAGCAATGTATTCAGATTCAGTAGTGGAGAGAGATACACAGTTCTGCTTCTTTGAAGACCAACATACAAGTGATCGTCCCAGAAAGTGACATGTGCCTGATGTAGACTTGCGATCAACTTTGTCACCAGCATAATCAGCATCCGAGAATCCAACCAGATCAAACTCTGAGCCCTTTGGATACCATAATCCTAGAGTTGGGGTGTGAGCCAAATATCGAAGAATTCGCTTCACAGCTAAGTGATGCGACTCCTTTGGTGCCGCTTGAAATCGAGCACACATGCAAACACTAAGCATAATATCTGGCCTAGATGCACATAGATAAAGTAAAGAACCAATCATGGAGCGGTATACCTTTTGATCGAACTCTTTACCATTGTCGTCAGGACCCAGATGATGTTTGGCTGGCATTGGTGTTGTGAAGCCTTTGCAGTCTTGCATACCGAACTTCTTCAGGCAATCTTTGAGATACTTCTCTTGAGATATGAAGATGCCATTGCGTTGTTGTCGTATTTGAAGACCAAGGAAGAACTTCAGCTCTCCCATCATAGACATCTGATATTGCTCTTGCATCATATATCCAAACTCTTCGCTATACTTCTGATTGGTGCAGCCGAAGATAATGTCATCCACATATATTTGGCACACAAACAGTTCACCATCATATGTCTTCGTGAAAAGAGTGGGATCTAGGGAACCAGGTATGAAGCCTTTGCTCTTCAGGAAGTATTTGAGTGTGTCATACCAGGCCTGAGGGGCTTGTTTGAGGCCATACAGTGCCTTGTTGAGCTTGTATACCATGTCAGGATGTTTTGGATTTTCAAAGCCAGGTGGTTGTGCAACATACACTTCTTCTTCAATCTTGCCATTGAGAAAGGCACTCTTCACATCCATTTGATATAGAAGTATGTTATGATGATTTGCATAGGCCAGCAGTATGCGTATGGCTTCAAGTCTAGCCACAGGAGCAAATGTTTCATCAAAGTCAATGCCTTCCACTTGAGTATATCCTTGAGCAACGAGACGAGCTTTGTTTCTGACAACTTGACCATGCTCATCTTGCTTGTTGCGGTATATCCATTTGGTGCCTATTATGTTGTGCTTCCGTGGATCAGGACGCTTAACCAGTTCCCATACATTATTCAGCTCAAACTGTTGAAGCTCTTCTTGCATAGCTTGAATCCATTCAGGTTCCATGAAGGCTTCTTCAACTTTCTTGGGTTCTGATATTGAGACGAATGCGAAGTGCCCACAGAAATTTGCTAGCTGAGTTGCCCTTGAACGAGTGAGTGGACCAGGTGCATTGATGCTATCAATTATTCTTTCAATCTGCACTTCATTGGCAACGCGAGGATGTACAGGGCGAAGACTTTGCTCTTGCTGTTCATTGTCGTTGTTGGAAGGAATGTCTTCAGGCTGAGCATTGTCTTCATGTTGATCAGGTGCTGAAATGATAAGTTCTTCTTCAGGATGAGCTTCAGAAGGTATAATTTCTCCAGTTCCCATTAGCTTGATTGATTCACTGGATGGAACTTCATCTAGCACACTTGGCAGCTGCTCTCTTTGTGAACCGTTGGTCTCATCGAACCGCACATCCACTGTTTCAACCACTTTGTAATGAAAGAGATTGAAGACTCTGTAGGAGTGCGAATCCTTTCCATATCCAAGCATAAAACCCTCATGTGCTTTTGGTGCAAATTTTGAGGTGTGATGTGGGTCCTTGATCCAGCACCTTGCGCCAAATACTCTGAAGTAACTGACATTTGGCTTCTTGCCAGTAAGGAGCTCATAAGATGTCTTGTTCAGTAGCTTGTGAAGATAAACACGATTGATTGTATGGCATGCAGTATCAATGGCTTCGGGCCAGAATTTTCTTGGGGTCTTGTATTCATCTAGCATCATTCTGGCCATCTCAATTAGTGTTCTGTTCTTGCGTTCGACGACGCCATTCTGCTGTGGCGTGTACGGGGCTGAGAATTCATGTGTGATGCCCAAGGTATCAAGATATGTATCAAGGCCAGTGTTCTTGAATTCAGTGCCATTGTCACTTCTGATGTGCTTTATCTTGGCGCCAAAATTGTTCATAGCTCGATTGGCGAAGCGTCTGAAGACATCCTGCACTTCAGTCTTGTAAAGGATTATGTGCACCCAAGTATATCTAGAATAATCATCAACAATAACGAAGCCATAGAGGCAAGCAATAGTAGTTAGAGTTGAGTAATGAGTGGTACCGAAAAGATCCATGTGAAGCAGTTCGAAGGTGAGTAGTGTCATGATTGTCTTCGAGGGATGTTTGGCCCTCGTCATCTTCCCTGCTTCACAGGCACCGCATAAGTGGTCTTTCTTGAACTTGACGCCCTCGATGCCTATGACATGCTTCTTCTTCGCAAGGGTGTGGAGGTTCCTCATGCCAGCATGTCCAAGCCTCCGATGCCAGAGCCAGCATTCTGAAGCCTTTGCTAGAAGACATACTGCAAGTTGTGGCCCTGCTGAGAAATCTACCACATACAAATCATCTTTTCGATACCCTTCAAACACTAGAAACTTGTTAGATTCCATTAGTACAAGGCAACAATATTTTCCAAACATTACGATCATGTTCAAATCGCAAAGCATTGAGACAGACATTAAGTTGAAGCCAAGGGATTCAACAAGCATGACTTTATCCATGTGTTGATCCCTTGAGATTGCAACTCTACCTAGACCCAATACCTTACTTTTACCAGTGTCAGCAAATGTGATGTGGCTCTTGTCGGATGGACGTAAGGTTGAGTCCATAAGAAGACTTCTTTTGCCACTCATGTGATTTGTACACCCACTGTCAATAATCCATTCTGAAGACGCTGGTGTCGTACCCTACAGTGCAGTTAGGGGGATAGGCTTCACCAAGAGCATTGTGAAGCAAAAACATTTGACGAACCAGTGGGTTATGAAAGCTTAGATCCAGGTTAGGACTAATAGGGAGAGTAGCAAGCGATTCAGGTACGAAGTACATAGTAAGACCATTTGGGCATTTGATCTTGCGCCCTACAAGATGTTTAAGGTCCCCAGCAATAGCGTCAGACGATTTTGGTTTTCTGCTGGAGACCTTTCCCTG